>NC_135430.1:11890926-11983426 GCF_051991245.1 Festucalex cinctus | reverse complement strand
CATTTGTAGATACTGTAAAAATTTGTGGTGTTTTAAGATTAATGTTTACAAGCAACAAATGTCACTATAAGTTTTGAATATTGAAATTAATCGTATCGAATCGAAAATCGTATCGTTCCCAAACTTAATCGAACCGTATTGAACCGTTCTGTTCTGAAAGATAATCGTTTTTCAATCGAATCGCAACTTGTGTATCGAGATACATATCGAATCGGCCTCATGTCAGAGATTCCCACCCCTAATATATATATATATTACAGTAATTTGTAATAAATCACTTAGAATAAAAAATAGATACAGTACATTTAACAAACTCATTTTAGGGAGGAATAAAATGAAAACAAATATTACGTCTCGATAAAATAAATACAAGCACCCCTTGTTTACTATGTGTAAGCTAGCATTTTGTTATCTAGTGCAATAAATGATAAGCAGTTCCACCTCCAATGTGATGTGTACTTTGGGCTTGACTCATTTATCAGGGCTTTAAAATGGGTTTTGTGCTTGCTGAAGGTTGGCACAAGCATCTTTCCCCTCATAGTGCAAGTAGGGACCGGTCGTGTCAGGTGTGGATATTAAAACATGGAACGTAACGGCAGATTTTCAGCTAACTTGGAACGTAACGCCAGATTTTCAGCGAACTTGGAACGTAACGGCAGATTTTCAGCGCCTGTGTCAGGATACGTGCCACTGGCCGGGCTAGTCAAGAGAAGGAACAAGCTGATTCCACGCCGGCCGTATTCCGATGGCGACACTTGGGCCGCTTTCTTACCTATGGTCGCCTCTTCCCCGTACAGGAACATCACGGACCACTCCTGCCTGAAGGTCTACCACAAGGACCCGGCACAGGCCTTCAACCAAGGGCCCCGGCCACCCAGTGGCGATGTCAGGGTGAGTACACAACTGTATTTGTGTTACTAATTTATTGTTTTAACTCTCTTTGTTTTTGTATGACTGATTTTTACTCCATGTACTGTACTTTGTTTGCAGTAATGATTGTTTTAAAAATGTTCTATAAATACAGTTGAGTTGAGTTGTTTGTTGTTTTGGGTGGCTGGAATGGATTAATGTCATTTTAATTCATTTCAATGGGGAAATGTACAAAAGGGTGTCAATTACTTGTGGTCACTATCCCCCAACTCACTGTACTTCATTTTTCTCCCCCTCACATCTTTTTTGCACTTAAGGAAAGGAATGCCACCCTACGATCCACCAACTGACAAATTTAAATGTTGCTTCTTACTTTGTCTTTATGGATGTTCACTGCTCTCTTCAGACTCTGTGCTAGTGAGTTGCCATGGTTAATGAAAGGTGTGTTCACCATGGGACAGAGCCGTCCCTCAAAACAAAATACTGTATTTTCCGCACTATAAGGCGCACCGTATTATAAGGCGCACCTTCAATGAATGACATATTTTAAAACGTTTTCCATATATAAGGCGCACCGCGCTATAAGGCACAACTTCAATGAATGACATATTTTAAAACTTTTCCCATATAAAGTCGCTAAAGTAGAGGCTGGGGTTACGTTATGCATCCATTAGATGGGGCTGCGCTAAAGGGAATGTCAACAAAACAGTCAGATAGGTCAGTCAAACTTTATTAATAGATTACAAACCAGCTTTCTGACAACTCCATTCACTCCCAAAATGAATAAACAGCTGTTTTATTATTTTCTCTGAGGTAAAGTATTAGTATTAGCTAGCGATCCAAGATGGCGGGATCTTCTGCGCATGCAGAAGATCGTGCAGAGTCACCGATAGCGTCTTGACAGCGAGACCTGTTGCAGCTCAGTATTGAGCCATATATAAGGCGCACTGGATTATAAGGCGCATGGACATCTTTTGAAAAAATTGAAGGCTTTTAGGTGCGCCTTATAGTGCGGAAAATACGGTACTGTAAATTCAGTGTTACAAGTGGATTTAAACTGTCCTTTTATTGTGTACCTTAAAATTTCAGAGACCCTTTACAGTGTTAAGGCCTCCTGGGTACTTGTTTAAATTGTGAAAAAACTGTTTTAAATTGGGGGGGAAATGCATAATATGTCTCCTTTATGTTTTGGAATAGACAGTAATGGGTTTGTAAACGCCAGGCAGGCTGCTTGTAAACAACACTTTATCTTCGCTCCTTGCAAGATTGGTGTCACGATTAGCTCTGTTACTGTTTAACCCAGCTGCACTTAACACAGATACAAAGGTTATGTGTGGATGAGATGTGTACAGTATGTGTGTCAATGTATTGCATCATTTAGAGGTGTTATGTGTAGTACGTCCAGCTCTGAAGAAGAATTACTGTATTATTATATTATACATTAGAATAACTGAGGCGGTGGACAAGTGACGATAGTATCCTGTGCGTTTAAGAGCACACTGGAAACTTGAAGAGAAGTCCTAATTCAAACCAAATGTTCTCAGCGAGGCCTGTCATTTGCCAAGCACTGATGTTTGTGCGCTTATTCGACAAGCGCCTTTCTGTGATCTCCAAGCTCTAAGAGATTTATACTTATTGTGCAGCGAGGTAGCCAAACACAGCTCTTACTATATATGGAATCGTACATGCGAAGAAAATTCCTTCGGTGCTTTTTTTTGTTTTTTGTTTTGTTTTGCGAGGTACAAGTCACTACTCAGTCAATTTGCCAATAATCGGTTATTTTTAGAATTGAGTATGGTACTGATTATCCCATTGATTAATTGACTAATCAAATAAGAATTGATTTTACAATATTAAACACTATCATGCATTGGAGGTTGCATTGTATTGTTGTATTTGTGTCTTTTAGTGTCAATGGCTTCAGAGGTGGAGCCTTGCCTGGTGAGTGATTTGGGCGCCAGAGAATAAAATTGTACAATTAGCTGGCTGTTAACTGGCTAACGGATGTTATTTGATTCAAGTTGTGTATGCATGTGCTTATTCCGTATTTGTGTTTGCGACTGAAAGTCTATCGGCGGGTGCTTAATACTCACGTGGTAAAATAACAGTTTCTATAAAAACAATTTAAAAAAATCTAATATTTTTGTTTAACAGTACACAGTCAGGTAGCTAACTGAATCATGTTTCTAACTCTGGGATTACACCGGATGCGTGTGCGTTGCGTCTGCGTTGCGTTCCGGCGACGCAGCCGATAGGTTTCCATTCATTCAAATTGTTCAAATTACACCGGCTACGTGTGCGTTGCGTGTCGACTGCGTCTCAGCTGTGTCGTGCGGCAGCCCTCCTAACGATAGCCCTATTTACTATTTTTGGTGGACGACGCATCCGTCGGCCTCCGTCAAATGGCAAGCTAGCACAGAACAAATCGAGCGGGACAGGAAGACCGATGCAGTTTCAAAATAAATTTCTGGTTACTTTTCAGAATAAAACACTCAACAGCTCCTATTTCGCAATCATGTCAGCAAAACGTCATAATGCTTAACGCTTAATTCACTGTTTAAACACCGCCGAACATGGACAAGGAGAGATTTATAACCGAGGTGGAAAGCAACAAAATTAGATATGACACGGCACATCCTTTTTATAAAGACAACTTAAAAAGGAATGCTGCATGGAACGTCATAGCAGGAGTGGATGGTGAGTTCAGTCAAAGAAAGTCCACCTCTCTTTCTGCTCCTCTGTTGAGCACAGACTTTCTGTGTCTTTGTCGTTGTTTTTAATGCCACATTATCGCGCGCGATCACGCGAGACACGGCAGGAAGTTGTCGGCGACGGAGCTGCCGAACCGCAGTTGTGCGCAGCCGGTGTGAGTTAGACAAAAAATGTACGCGTCCGGAGCACGCAGTCATGACGCAGCGGAGCGGAGACGCAACGCATCCGGTGTAATCCCGGGTTAAGTGAATGTTTACAAAGTGCTCATTAAATGCTAACCTTAGCCAAATATGCCACCTTGTCAGTAAGCTCAGTATTCTACTTAAGTACAGTAACAAAGTAGTGGTACTGTTACTTCCCTCCACTGCAACTTAAAAGGCTTTGGACTCTGACGTGAGCGTCACACCCTCTAAATTGTGTTGTCTCCTTTGTCAATCTTTTGAGAAAATGAAGAAGAAAATGAAAGAAAGAAAAGATACCTGAAGCCCAAGTGAACCTTGCATGAGGCTATGAATCAGGCTTGTGGCTCGTGTGAACAATAGCTTGTTTGTTTGTCAAGAAGAGTGTTGACTTTGCACAGCGACACTCCTCATCGTACATCCCAACGGTTATGTAACTTATTTTACTTGGCACAATTTTCAAAGTCCCTGAAATTTCGTGCAAGAAGCTTTCATGCTGGGAAAACTAATTTTTCCATGACAGGTATGTTCGTCTGCTTGATTCCTCCGACTGTCATCAGTGGGAGAAAGTAACAAAGTATCAGTACTTTCTTACCATGCTTAAATTGATTTTTCAGGTGACTCCACTGACTTTTTTTTGGGAGACTTTTTGCTTTTACTCCTTACATTGTAAAAATCGGCCCGAGAGTTGTTTTCGTTATTATTTAAAAAAAAAATATGTCAGCTCCAAGAATGATTTTTGGTGAAAACATACAAGGAATGCTCATTTTTCATTTGCAATCATTGGTTAATTAGTTATATTTTGTTAGTCAGATCACAATGCAAGCAAATCTATGGAAACAAATTGTTTTGAGAGCATTAAAGCCTGAATTACAAGGAGGGAGTTTATTTTTAATTTGACGTTTATTTTTATTTTTGTTGTAAATATGAAGTGCCTTTTTTCCAAACGCAACTTACTTTGCCTGGCTCAGGACACTTATGCAAGGCTGACACTTTTTTTTTTTTTGATGATGATTTTGTGGCACGAATTGGCACGACTCGAGTCGTGACAGTGCGTGAATTAGTCGTGAAGTGGCGTGAAGTGTGCGTAAACCCGTCGTGACTGCGTGCCATGTCAGGGCAACAAAATTTCACGACCGGGTCGTGAACTATGCGCAAACTATTGGTGAACTCGTCGGGATGATGCGGGAAGGATGCGCAGCAGTGCGCGCACTGCGCGCCATGCCACGACTCTCACGAAGTGCCACGAATAGTTCACCAACAGCTTACGTCTAGTTATATCCCAGTTCGTGCCCCAAATGGCACAACTTGCCACGACAAACTCGTGGCCAAAAGTCGTGCGTGTGTCAGCCTTGCATTATAAAAATCCCTTAAGTTTCACATAAAGACTTGCTTGAAATTTTTTTTCCATCATAGGCATGTCCGTCTGCTTGATATTTTTTTCCCCATCATCGACCTCCTTTTTTCTTCACCAGCCCGAGCACGAGGTTAGATATATTGCCCTGTTGCAGGTTATCACACCTCACTACGGAAGTCCAGATTAGCTGACAGCTGAAATGTTGTTGTCGCAGATTAACCTCTCAGTCTGCCTTGTTATTGCTTCGCCGGGGCCCGTGTGCACGAGCGAACGTGTACCCAGCCGGTCGGAGCTTTGCCAGCGTGTCTGGAAAATGTGCTGACAGCAGCGCTTTTGTTGTAAAAAGCAACAGTGTAAAAATGAGCTTGGTGAATGTTTTTGTTTCAAGGGCAGTTTCCAGAAATACTGGATTTATACAGGGCAAAGCCAGAGTGGCACTCGGGACACCAGCAAGGATCAAAATTTGGATCAGCACCAACTTATGCACCTTCATAAAAATCAGACGACAGCACATACCTGAATTTTGTTAATAAGAAGCATGTGTGGAAATATGTAATATTCTGTAGCTTTTGCATTATCCAGACTTGTAACAAATCCAGTTTCCCAACCTTCATTCAGCCAAGGCACTTATTTTACAATAGAAGAATATAACGGCATTCTAACAAAGTAAATGATTGCAAAAGATTCATATAGGGCAATTATAATGATGTCTTCTCAATTTACTTACAAATGTACTTAGTGTGAAATCTGGGCCTGTTTAGTTGAACACAAAGCTTAAAGTGGTGTCTTGAGATGCAAGTTTAATGTAGTCCATGGCCACAATCCTATCTCAAAACATTTTTATCCACTTTCACCATTGAAATGAACGTACCGTAAATGCCATTATTGTGTTCCAGCCTCCCAAAAAGCCCAAATTAAATATTTGTAATGTGTTTTTGATGAGAAAAACACTATGTATCTGTCATATTTTAATTTATAAAAACATACAATAATGACTTTTTTTTTTTTTTTTTGCTTCAATTGCATTGTCACATGATGACGCTGATAAAACAAATGTGACTTTGTCCCTGCGAGGCGAGACTCTTCACATTGCGGTTTTTGATGACTTACTCAGATTTTCCAAGTTTCCAATATTTCTTCTCCAGATCCACAGCGATATGGTGAATCCTCTGAGGCAGGCTCCCGTGGGTCCACCAGCACACCACCCATTACAGGGGACAGTCCCTCCATCTCCACACTCTCCTTCCCGGATTCCGTTCGGCCCGCGGCAGGCCTCTCTACCCGGTAACGGCACAGTGCCCAAGGAGCGCCTGTCCACCGCCCCAGCCCGCTCCATCTCACCCTGCCCCAGTGCCATTCTGGAGAGGCGGGATGTCAAACCTGACGGCGACATGGGCGGGAAGGGTCACAGTATCACCAGGGGGAACGAGGGCTTGTACGCTGACCCGTACCTTCTCCAGGAGGGACGCATGGGCATGGCGACGGCCCACGGACCGCACCCCAACCCTGGGCACGACGGCGGTCCGGACCACGGCTTTCACCGGGCGTCCATCCGCTCCACCAGCTCTTACAGCGGGCCCAGCCCCACAGACTCCATCGACCACCCTTCCCTGTACAGGCAGAAGTCAAGAAACAGCCAACTTCCCACGCTGGGCTCCAAGACCCCTCCGCCATCCCCTCACCGGATGGCCGACGTGCGTCTCATCGACATCCACGGCGGCGTCCCCTTGGAGAGGAGCTCTTCAGTGCGGCAGTCCTACAGGAAAGAGGATGTGATGGGAACCAAACCCAGAAACAACATGCCGTCCTCAGACCTCCAGGGCCACCCTCAAGGGTCCGTCCCGGCAGCGAGGGACGTTCAGACACGGTAAACCTCGGCGTGCAGAGAGTAGGAATGAATAGAGTGCATCAGAGCATGAACTAACTCACTCTGCATCCCACTTCCAAGCTAACCGACATGTCTTCTCCCTTCTCTGAGCACCGAGATGTGCCAGTTGCAGCCCGACTAATGCACAGGATCATCAGTTTGTTTTGGGTGGGGGTTCGTCACGGGTCAAGTCTATGTAAGACTCTGCTAGACTTAACTTAGTGTCTGCAAGGCTTGAAATAGACTTGAAGTAGATGACATCAACAAGACAATGCATTGACTGGTTTGGGACTATGTGATTGTAAATGAGTACAGTTAACTAACCAAGTACTAGGGGTGGGACAAAAAAACGATTCGACCGAACCATCGGTCGTCAAGGGGAGCTAAACGGCCGTATCGGTAGCAGACTTGTCAACCGATACAAAATCCGCCGGGAATCCTTAGATACATTGCTTGTAAAGCTGTGGACCGGATATCGCGTTGCTGTGAATCGGTTGCGAGTGAGGCTTTATGGTTTTCATAACAATAGCAAGAGTTCTGCACCGTGCTCTACTTGTTTTGTTTGCATTTCAGTAGCATCACTATTCAAGCTACTTCCGTGTTTAAAGAGAGCTAGCAAAGTAGCGCTCAGAGACACTTCATTCCCCGGATGTTGTAAACATAATGCAAAGACGTTACGCACCTTTTTTGGGGCGGGGGGGCGCGCCTACCGTCAATGCCGTGCTCGCGACACAGCACACGCGCGCAGTCGCGCACAACGAGTGACAACATGCAAATGGAGACAGTTAGCAGAAGCCGGTGCCGTACATCTCGGTATTTCCCATGGCTATCGAGCCTCTCGGTGCACTTGTATGTCCCGGGCCGGTGTTGGTACTGCGCGCGAGCCAAAAAGAATAACTCCCGTGACGATCCAATGCATGGATTCAAACGACACAGGTATGTCCCACAGCCAACACACCAGCTAAGCTAAAAGCACACTGCAAGTATCTCATTTCTCAGTTTGTGGCTCCCTGTCAATGTACACAACTAGCATGAGCAGCAGGGAACTGAGACGTGCCCGCAATTACGTCATTAAACTCAAAATGAACGACAGCCCAAAAAACAAAACAAACAGTAGTGATTCCGTGGTCATCATCGTCTCAGATTAAAAAACAAAAAAGATGTCATACATTAACCAAAAATGAATGTGATGGCAAAGAAAAAAACAAAAATTGTTAAAAACAAAAATTGTTGATAAAAAGGTTGGGGCACTTTTGGAAATATTTTTGGATATATTAATGTGTTAAAATGTGTTTGATAGATTTATTGTTCCATAAGGTGGCTTCATATTTCTTTTGGCTGGACGGTAGGTTTATTTCATGTCTTAAATTTATGTTTCTGAAATACTTCACAATGTGGACATATTCTGTTTAATTGTGTTGGTGTCTTTTTAAAGGTTAAATATTTATATTTCAAATTGAATTATCAGCCTTTTGTTTCCTGATCCTGATTTTGAATTAAAAAACCCCCAAAAACAATTATAACTGTCAATAACAACTAATAAATATTTAAACTGATACATTTTTCAGTCATATCGCCCAGCCCTTTGTTCCGGTCCATTTAAATAATTGATTCAATATATAAAAATATAGAAGACATTGTTGTTGTTCTTTTTTTACACATTTGTAGATACTGTAAAAATTTGTGGTGTTTTAAGATTAATGTTTACAAGCAACAAATGTCACTATAAGTTTTGAATATTGAAATTAATCGTATCGAATCGAAAATTGTATCGTTCCCAAACTTAATCGAAGCGTATCGAACCGTTCTGTTCTGAAAGATAATCGCTTTTCAATCGAATCGCAACTTGTGTATCGAGATACATATCGAATCGGCCTCATGTCAGAGATTCCCACCCCTACCAAATACATACATATATTGAGTGCAAATGGCTAAAGTCCGAATATATGTTGTGACTGAGCGAGATTGTAGAATTTAACTCATGACTTGCTTCAGCCAGGTAATGACTTGAGACGTCCTTTTGACTTGTGCGTATGTGACTTACTCCCACTTCTGGTGTACACTAGCAGTTCTAGTTTTCTGACCATTCTTTTCACAATCTCTGTCCTGATTCCGGAGCTGATTATTATTAAGACAAATCTGACAGGATAAATATGAGAAGCCTGCTGAAAGTTTTCATACCTGCGTCGAAACATATTCTCTCACTGGAGTGAAGGGGGGTTATGTTCCTACCTCGTAAAAACAAAGAAAACAAGGCTAAAGGGGAGTTGAAATAACTTACCAGCTCCATGCATTAGGCCGGACCACCTATACGATTCCTTACCAAACACACAGTTAGAAATGTCGGGGGAGTCTGGAAAAGATTGGAGGAATTTGGATGGGAAGGTATTAACTTTCCAAACAAACATGGCCTAATCCAATGTTTGCTCTCAGTCTTAAGTATTTGGACAAAGGAAGACAACCTGGTGTCTTTCTGTCGCTAGAATTTGTTTGAGAACTAAACCCATGAGTTGCAGGGCATCCATGTCGCTCCAGAGCAGAATCACAGAATCCCGCCAACATGACCAGGCATCTAGCGCTGAAAGTAGAATTTTCTGATGTCTTCTGCAGAGAGCGAATGAAGGCAATGGAGCAACAGATTGCCAGCTTGACTGGTCTTGTTCAGCATGCACTTTTAAAGGGGCCAGAGAAGGAGCCTCAAAGGTAAGCCCACCACAGTAATAGGACGCAGATAGGCATCGGGGCACAAAATACATGACAAAATACAGTGAGATTTGAAATCCTTTTGCAGTCATTTGAAACGGTTTCTAACTGACTTCTTACTTCTTCTGTGGAGTACTTGTTTTGATGTTGCTTGTCACGTAGTCCCAAAAGATAACGTTATTAACATCATTTTAACCTCAGTTTGTTTGACTATTCCCATCATCCTTGGTCATGCCATGTCCTCACTAACCCTATTATCCAAGTTCCTTCTAAATGCTTGCAAAAGTATTGGTTCCTTGCTTAAAAATTCCTGACGTCTGTCTTTGTGGCCGCAGTGAGAGACCCGCGAAGACGTCGTCTTCAGCCCACTGTGCACACAGCTCAAGTGAGTATGGTGGCGTTTGATGTCATTTCCTGTTTAAGACTCTTTAGTTTTGCTATAAACTGATTATGATCCAATTTAGGGGTGTCCCAATACAACTTTTTCACTACTGACATGAAACCGATGCAGATAGCGATCCTATATATCAACGGGAATGATACAGATTTTTATTATTTTTTTAGTTTGAAATGTTACAAGAGGTTTATTCAAGTGATACACTTAAAAAAGAAACAACAGTCAGCAACAATAGGTATTAGAAAATATGACCCATTTATTCCAAACAGGAGTATGGAATTGGATATGAGTGGTAATATCGGAGATTTTAGATGGAGCCAGATATAATCCGATATATTTATTTATTTATTTATTTTTTGTGGGGAGGGGTCTGATATCAAACTGATGTCCCATATCAATATTGGATTGGGACACCCTTAATTCAGTTAATGGTTTGTCTGTAACGTCAATAAACAGGCAAAAATGTTGATCAGTATTTTCCAAAGTAAAAGCAGATATTTGCAAATGTCTTACTTTGATACAACACATTAATATCTGCCTGCTTTCATGTGGGAGTACAGAAATCAGCCAGTATTTACTGTTAAGAGGCAGAAATGGCTCTAAATGATTAATTTAATAATTGATAAGTTGTTGATTAACTGATTAATTGTTGCACTTCTATGAAAAATTATTTTTGTTGCTCTAATGTTGTTTGTTGCTTTATCTGCCTTGTATTTTTTCCTTTTTTCTATATGTATTCTTATAATTTGTTTTTATACATGTTTGAAATAAATTAAGAAAAAAAAAAAAAGAAAAAAAAAAGTCTGCTCCTAAGGCTTTGTTTTGACTTTTTTTTTTTTTTTTTTTTTTTTTTGTTAGGGCGTGTGTAGGGGAGGGTAGAGGTTGTGCATGGCTTAAACTGGTTGCAGAATGTGAGACAACAGCGATTACGTGACTTGACACTTGAGCTCAAGTCCGGGCCTGCGTAATCTGGAACTGGTCTTGTCACCTCCGAGACAGCACAGCGGTCCCCTCACTCGCTTAAACAGCAGCTGAACTTTAGTTGACACTCAGTGCGCTTGTGTACATTATAACCTGCACTTCAAGTTGGGGCGGCTGTCATTCAGCTCGGCAGATAAGCAGGCGTCATTGAGGGTTTTGCGGAGACACAAGTTTATTCTCCAGAGACACGGCGTGATTTTTGTGAACGCACGCGGTAGCACTTCCTGAACGACTTGTGTTGCCTCTGGGCAGGGAGATAACATTGTTTTATGGTGCTCATTAGTGTAGCCTTTATTTTTCTTTTTTCTTTTTTCTTTTTTCTTTTTTAGTCATTTTGTGTGCAGAACACAGGTCGCAGTGTTATTGCTGTGTGTTGAGATTGCACCATAGTCCAAAAGTGCTATTTCCTTTCACACATTTACCAACTTCTCTAATTGATAGAGCAACAACACTTTTACTCACAAAAAAGTTAAGGAAGGTTCAACTTTCGGGTGAAATTTTAGGATGAACCTAAAATTCACTATAACTTACTGTTCTCTGACAAGGCGCTGAATAGGAAAATTCACAATAGGTGTTTGATCCATGAGAATTTCCAAGGATGTCTGTCTCCCTTTCTTTGAGTATTTCAGTATGTGTATCTCTATTACGTTTGAAGCTCATTGGCCACATACTCAGACCAGTTAAGCCTGAAGTGTCCTTAGTCATTTCTTTTTTTAATTTTGTCAATTTCCCGGTTCAGGTGGCTCACCGGTTTTGGCGCCCAAGTGCAACTCTTGTACTTCTACAGCGGCTGCGGTGGCACCGCAAGACAAGCAGGGCCAGATTCCTCTCAAAGCCAATCTGCTGCAGTTCAGGAAGAATGTGTCGGACCTCAGGATGCAACTTCTTCAGATGAGGCAGCTGCAGGTAGAAAGCTGTTTGGCCCATTCAGAACACGCAATCAATTCCTTACATCACGTTTTGTTTTTTGTTTTTTCAAACTCTTAATTGTTATGACAAACGAATGTTTTATGGCGAGTCCAAAACTTGAATTCCTTTCGCATGATCGACACACCAAATTTAATGTTTCTCCAATAAACTGGCTTTGGGGGCTGAATTTTCTTTGAAAATTAAATTGATGTTTAACTTAATGCCATCAAGCAATGCAAAACACCGTAGGCACACTAATAAACAACAGTGATCCCACAGTATGGTCTTCTTTATCCTTTGCGAAGAACAACAAATACAGTAAAAAGTCATAGGGCTTTCTGTCTCCAGTTCATCTACTGTATATCCATATATTATACTGCCCCCAAGTGGCCAATGTATTCATACCAAAAGGTGAAAGTTTAGTTCTAGTCATTCAATTTCATTTTGTCATTACGATATATTTTTATAAAGTATTGTATATGAAAACTGAATTAAAAACAAACAAACAAAAAAACAATTCCCCGCCACCATCTGCTTTATCCCTTTAAAATTTACATTTCAGCTACAGAACCAGGAGGTCATGCGAGTACAGCTGAAGCGGGCCGAGCAGGAGATCGGCGCTAAACTGGCGGAGGTCATACGACATGTAGAGGACCCCGTCCAAAAGCAGAGGGTTATGGTGGAAGAAGACAGACAGAAGTACTTGGGCCTGGAGGAGCGTGTGCTGACACAGCTCGGGTAAGGAGACCACCTGTTACCTTTGAAGGCTATCCTCAAACCAACCCATGCCTGTGAAGCTCATTTTGTGCACACACCCATGTTGTCGATGTGCAGCAAATTTTTGCAAGGCTTGCTTTATGCCAAGTCAAGGCAACGCCCCCATTTAAGGAAGCAGGTTGGGACAGGCAAGCTATGCTTACCTCTCGGAGTTCTTATTTCCACCTGCGTTATCTTGCTTAGGATAGCTGAATCCTCAGCATTTGGTTAGAATCTCAGTTTGGGGTACAGCGATTCCTAGTTTATTGTTGCATTGAAATGAATGGAAATGCCATGAATCCGTTGCAGCCTCACCCCAATGACAATAAACAATTTTGTCCCGTTTTTTTAGTAGGGTGATCAGTGCTATTCGTTAGCCTTTGGTGTTCTTTTTTGCACGTTAGCTAATAGATTTTTAAGCAAAGAAAGTTATGTGTTTTTTTTTAAATACAGGTCCTATTCGATTCGAGGTTTAGTTTGACAGTAAATTTCAACTCAAAGATCATATCTTAGTGCACCGCTGCACTGGACTTTGGATGGTTTCCAAGGACATTTATTTGTATCATTTCACTCACACACACTCCTCATTGTCTTGTATGTGCACTTGAGCTGATTTATATGAAAGAGAGAAAACACCATGGCACCCTGATGCATGCAATCCATCCAGCATGGCTCACAATGTTATCACCACTGTGCTTTTTTTTTTTTTTACCCCTAGAGGCAGGAAAGCCATTCTCTCAAGAGCCTAAAGTTAACGCGGGGGAAGCATTGCTCTCACAATTTGGCCGTCATCATGTAAATATTTGTGGTTTCGCTGGTGAGCTCATAGCCTAAAACAGGTTGAAGCAGTCCGGAAAGTGGAACGCTAATTGTGTTTGTTTTTGTTTTTTTGCCACTCTGTAAACAAGATGTTACGTGTCAGTACAACACAAAGCATTCGGCCGCCTACATTACCAATTATACAACCTGTGTGTTTTTGTTTTTGTTTTTTTGTTTTTTGTTTTTTACTTTTCATCTTGTTTTGGGGGGTATTCCTGTAGGGATCTGGAACAATACGTGGGCACTCTGCAGAATGACTCGTCAGGGACTCACCGAGTGGTGACCCTCAAGGATGTGGAGGAGGGGGCGGTGACTCTGAGGAAGGTGGGAGAGTCTCTGGCAGGGCTTAAAGGTGAGACAGTTTTTTTCCCCCCCACTTCAATTCACTAACCATTATGCTGTTCCTTCTGGTTTGCATGCATTGGCCACCAGGGGGCAGTATAATGCAAAACTCACTCCATAATGTTGTGTATGTCAACAGAAATATGCTTTTATTTTTTTAAATTTTTTTTCCCCCTCCCCCCCAGATGAGTTTCCGGCCCTGCAAACCAGAATGCGCGCTGTGCTCCGCGTGGAGGTAGAAGCTGTCAAGTTTCTCAAGGAGGAGCCTCACAAACTGGACAGCATGCTGAAAAGGGTCAAGAGCCTGACGGACACATTGAGCAGTCTGAGAAGGTGAGTGGGATCCAGTGAGCATGAGGTGAGGAGTTACTCGAGCGTGAGAGTGAGAAATGGACAACAGAGTAACTGGATGCAAGGGGAGTGGCCTGAATTAAATCTGTTTTTCCATTTTTGTATGGAATAGAATAATAAGTAACATGTCCATCACATGCACAAATCTGCATCTTAAATTATCTGCTCCGCCCATGTGCCTTTATTTGACTCACAGGTTAGCTGGAGACAATCCTAGCTGACTTTGGGCGAGAGGCGGGGCTTAGAGGTCACATGGATAATTTAGAAGGGTCGCACAAACTTTTGTGCTCCACATTTGATTTCTAGGTCTTAAGTAGTTGCTCTCTTTGTTACAGAACTGCAAGTGAGAGCAATCAAAGAGTGGCCGATCCTTCTTCTAACATCCTACTGGACAACATCCCATCTCCAGCAGAGACCCCACCAGCACCAGTAGCTCCACCGGAGTCCCAGAGCACCACCGTTAAATCTGAGGTGAAACCTTCCTCTCCGGTGGTGATCCATCACATCCAGAGCTCCCCGGTTCCCGTGCGGCAGTCCCAGCAGTCCGCCAGCTTGTCCACCGCTCAGCCCAGCCCGCCTCTCACACCCAGCCTCATTCACTTCAACACGCCCAGTATGACCAAGACTCACGGCCGGGAGTCCCCCAAGGCGACGTCTGCGGACCCGCCAAGTCCGGACCACCATAAGAAGGCACATGGGGGCCCGCTGAACCACGGCAATGGGACTGCCAGCCAGGATCCGGTCATTGGCGAGCTGCAGCATAGTCAGGACAAATGCAAGAACAGAGCAAAGTCCATAGAGGCACGTTGTATTGTATTTTATTTTAAGAAATATCAAGTGAGAAAATGACAGGCAACAACAGAAGGGAATTTTATTTAATACAGTAACATTTTAAAACAGCACAATTTTCAGTTTTGTTTAGTTGAGTATTAGTCAGTTTCTATTTTTATTATCCTATCATGAATACACAATATAGATAAAATGACAATGGCACAACCTTTATTTAACTATATTTTAAAACAGAGTCAATGTTCATAGAAATCTAGTCTAGCCAATTATATTTTATTTCAATAAATACCCAATTAATAAATGGCAACTTTTACTTTATTACATATGAATACACTAATGTCCATAGAAATCAGTCATCATTGAATTATTTTATTTTACTTTGTTGTTTGTTTTAATTTTATATTTCATATAAATATTGTAATTACATAAATACAGTATCGTTAATATTGAAAAATTAATTATCAAGGCAACTGAGCTTGTGTCTTTTAAAATTTCTTTAAATTTATTTAACTGTTTTTAAGCTGTTTTTACACCAAAAAAAATCAAGTTATTATCAAGGTATTTTAATTTGTGTCTTTTTTTTTTTTTTTTTTTTTTTTTTTAAATACCTTATTTCAAAAATTCCAAAACTTATCCGTAATGTTCAACCTTGGTTGAGGTAATTGGAAGGCTACTTTCAACTTGTTCTGTTTTTTTTTTTTTGTTTTTTTTTTGTTTTGTTTTTTTTAATGGCCTAGGCAGCAGAGAAGGAGTGGGAGGAAAGGAGGCTGAACATGGGTCAGTATGATGAGAAAGAGTTTGAGAAAATCCTCCAGGAGGCAGAGGCCAACATCACCAAGGGCCTTCCCAGTCCTGATGTGGAAAGTAACCAAATGCTACCCCCTGCTGCCTCCAAAGAGCAAACGAAAATCCCTTTGGAGTCCCCCACAGGTCTCTGCAAATAATAAAGTAACAATTGAATTGCAGTGTTCCTCACGCAATTAACACTTTTTTTTTCCCGTGCTAGAGACTCAACCTGAGCCTCAGTTGGACAAACCGGCCAAGAGGGTTCCAGAGAAGCTCCCGAAGCCGGTGATGGAAAAATCTGCCAAACCGCCACAGGAAAGATCCTCAAAGACAGCCACAAAACCCACATCCCTGGATTCTTTCAACAAGCTCGGATCCGAAAAGGCCACCAAGTGCCCGCCGCCGCCCCCTCCGAGGAAAACCTTCGCTAGCTCCGGCATGACCACCACGCGTTCTGGAGAGGTGGTTTACACCAACAGGAAGGACTCTCAGGTCTGTCTTGTAAAAATATGTCTTGTTGTCATTGAAAAGGACTCTTTTTTTTTTTCCGAATGTACTTTTTCAGAAGTGGCAAAAGTACTCACACTATACTTGAGTAGAAGTTCTGATACAAAAAAATAAAGATGCTAAAATGTACTTACAAGTACTTGTATAGTACAATACCCATTTTCATTAATAAGACAAAAAAAAACTTCTGTGCACATCAAGTCTGTTAAGTCAGTTTAAGCGAGAAGCGGCAGTAAAACATGCTAAAATCCAGATGGTAGAGATATACCTTAGAAAAGAACCTTTACCTAAAGTCACAAAAATATTTACACTACATTACTTCCCAACACTTCATTTATTTATTTATTTTATTTTTAATTTTTTTTAGGAAGGTGAAGAGGAGGGACTGCTTCCTGCTGCCCAAATCAAGCCCAACAAAAGCGCCCCTCCGCAACCCAAGAAGCCGATCACTCCTCCTCCTATTGTTGCCAGGGAGGAGGAGGATGATAGTGACACTAGGATCATGGCAGAACTCCAGGTGGGTCACACACATGCATGCACACGCACACAGACACACAAGCCCCACACTCCTCTCCTTTCTTGGGTGATTTAATTTGGGTGTCTGATTTCCACACTGTTGGTATTTGGTTGCCTTCCTTCTTCACCTCCGAAGTGTCAATGCAGTGGGCACTGGCAGCTGATCACAAATCCAATTTTTCCTCAAACTTCCTTGTCCCTACAACCTTTCCGCACCAGGTTTTCCAGAAGTACACAATTCAGGAAGTAGGGCCACCAATCACGGTGGAGCCCACTACTCACATGGAAGCTCAAATAAGAGAGCTAAGAGCGGACATGAAGGTAAACGCCCTGCGTGTCATGGCCAGCTCGCTGCCTGCACCTCGTAACACTCGCTTGGGCTTGACCAACACTTCTAACCTCCAAGCGTCCTGTCGCTGCCTCCTCCTCCTCCTCTTCATCCTTCCCTCTTTGGAGTCTGCCACTTGAAACATTCTTGGGATTAAGTCTGCATGAAAGGAAGCCTCTGGAAGCCAACATGGACAAAGTCTTCCAACCTTGCTTTTACCAAATCAAATAAAAAAAAAAAACGTGATGATGAGCATTTGTGTGTCTTTATTTGATCATCATCCCCAATTGAGACAAAAACTGTACTACAGACAAAAAGCTATTAGTGCAGACTTGGTTCACTATAGGTCCGTGCGGCCCGGTGTGCATGCTTTTCTCACGTCACTTCGCTTTTTCCGTCTCTGCTTAACTGTCCCCGGCTTCACGACTTCCTCACACTAATGTTGTTTGTTTATAGCACAAAGCCATATCATACAAATGTACTTTTAGTGTAATTAAAATGGAACTGCTAAAAAGGATAGGTCGTGATAGGTAAAAGGACATGAAATATTGTGGAAAGCGGTACAACCTTAATGAGGGTAAGCACATTAGGAAATGGTTAGATGGATTCCAAACAAATCTGAGAAGAAAGATAGAAACTCAGTCTATAATGCACAGTAGAAATGGAGGGAAATTGTTATTGTAGTTTCTTCGCAGATTTAACAAACCGGTTACAGAAGTGATATAATTCCCCAAACTGTCATAGCAGAGTTCAGAGCCAATACGGGATGAAAAAGATCCAGACACGGACGAAAATGGAAACACTGCAGTCCGTCAAAGCCAAGGGGTACGTACTGAGTCACTTTTGGCTGTACTATCTTGAATTATCCTTCTAAATGTTAGTTAATTTCAAATCATGGTTTTTTTTTAACAGCAAATGCAAACTTTGCAGGTCATATACTACGTGACCGGAAAGATTCCAAAAGAGCATCCACCCCATTCTGGAATGGAGGAATCCCACGAACACCGGGAGCCCAACCAGCCTCCAACACAGGTGTCAAATGTCACTGTTAATGACAATTCTCCAGGCCAGCCACAGCAGCAGGAGCAGCGGCCGCCAAAATTACGGGCACCCAAGCCACTACCGCCTAAATCACCACCGCCTGACTCACCACCGCCTAAATCACCACGGCTCAAGTCACCTCCACCTATTTCACCCAAACCTGTAGGAGTGGCTGCATTCAAACTGCCCAGGAAGCCCCTGAAACACTCAGTGTCCTTGAAGACGAGTGCCGAAATGGAGAAGGGGAAGAACCTGAACAGAATCGGCAGTGAGAAGAAGAGTCAGCTCGTACTAGAGTCCGTTTCTTCCGCTGGGAATGTCAAACCCGAGGCTATGGCAGTCGTGCAACCTAAACGTTCTGCTCCACCACCACCACAGAGGAGGTCATCAAGTGAGGAGCAGGATCCACCTAAATCTAACTTTGAGGAGGATAATGAAGAGGCTAGTCTTAGTCCTGACTTACCAGGAGAAGAGGCACCTCCTCCCCCGGACAACATTGCCTTTATGATCACTAACACGAAGGTTCAGGCCCTTTCTTGTGGCGAGTACAAGGAACTGGTCAATGCCAAGAAGGGAAGTGTACAGACTGTGACTGTCGGCGGAGGCAAAAATGTGGCCAATCCTGACATGCCTCTGGATAATGGCTTTGACAAGAAGCCTGTTATCATTATTTTTGATGAACCCATGGACATCAGGGCCGCCTACAAACGTCTGTCCACCATCTTCGAGTGCGAGGAGGAGCTAGACCGGATGCTAGCGGCAGAGCGCATCGACGAGGAGAGTGAGGAGTCAGACACTGACAGGAGCGGCGGGCTGCAGGCCAAAGCCGGAGCGGCCGAGGTTGTTGATGGCAAAAAAGTTGCTTCTTCTCAAGCCGCCGGAGACCACACCAGCTTGTCATCCTCCTCCTCATCCATAATTTCTGAATCAGCATCGAACGGAGATGCCAAGCAGGAAGGCAAGAAGAAGTTCAAGTTCAAATTCCCCAAGAAACAGCTAGCGGCACTTACCCAAGCCATTCGCACAGGCACCAAGTCGGGAAAGAAGACATTGCAGGTGGTTGTGTACGAGGATGAGGAGGAATTGGACGGAAGCGTAAAGCAGCACAAAGAAGCCAAGAGATTTGAGATCTCGCGCTCAAAATCCTCAGCAGATGCCCTCAAGGCACCAAGCCCCACTCCGCTAAAGAGGCAGAACTCAGACCCGGTCTGCAGGACCAACGAGATCCGTAAGAACACGTACAAGACACTGGACAGCTTAGAACAGACCATCAAGCAGCTGGAGACCACCATTAACGAGATCGGACCCGTCTCCCCCGAGGAACCAGTTTATGCCGAGGTGAAAAAGAGAGAGAATGGGAACGTCCCCGAAGGGGCTGGGCTGAAGAGGTCCGAATCGCTTCCGACCACCAAGGGGTCTGCACTTAAGCTAGCCAGCAAAGGTTCGTTCCAGAAGAAGACAAAACCTTTGCTCCTTCCACGCCCTGTAGTCGTCCCCACCACCAGCTCCAGCACCATCAGTGCCCCCGGTGCTCCCACCACCATCCAACAGGTCTCTCTCTAGCTCTTGGCACTCCACAAGGTTTTGGGCCTTTCTCTTTCCGACCTTACCCACTCAAATGGCAAAACCATTAATCCGCTTCACAGGTCCTTGGAGATGTTGGAAAAGTCCACCTTGGCTTTCTCTGTCAAAAACCAAAACACTAAAAACATGCTGACTTGATTTCAGGTGGCATTTTGTTGGGTTCCTGCCTCCCAACTAACTCCTCCTTCACTCCATTGCTGAAAAGTTTTCAGCAATCAATAATCACACACTTCCGTGATGATTAATCCCAATGTTGATCTGGTTGCATGTTCTACTGTTAAAGTTTGAGGTTCAAGATGGGTGCATGGTTTTCACTGGTGTTTTATCGATCAAGGTTTTTTTTTTTCCCCCACTGTCAGTGCCTTGATTTCTCACTCTTCCTATTTGTTGTTGTCCTTTCCCCTTCTTTTGTTTTATTTGTTGTTTTTTGTTTCGTTTGGGTCCCCCTGCAGAATACCAGTGTCGCTTCCCCCACTAGTCGGATGCCCATCCCTTTGTCCGCCAAGTCCAGGCAGTCGCCGGCTACTACTGACAAGGCAGCAAAACAGCAAAAACTGCAGGACGCTCAGAGGCAGTTCCGACAGGTAGTTTTACTGTAGGGCCTTAGCACCCATACCAACTAGAGGATGATGGTTATTCGGGAGCGGCATGCACAATAAGGCGGGGGGGGGGGGGGGGGAGTACCAAAGTTGTTTCCATTGTGGATCTGTTGGATGTTTCCACTTTGACAGGAAGGCATGATTGACTCTTGACTGTTACCCCATAACATCACTTTACTGTATGCTTTCTGCATGTCCACACTGCTCATGGTTTTCGCTGTGTTGGTGACAAAACGTAAAAACTGGAATGAATGGCAGACAAAGAAAAGCGGAACACATCTGCAAAAATGGTCATCACATCTCCAGTTCCCACCACAGCTGAGTTCCTAAACAGTGTTGCCGAACCCCCTCCCCGCCGTCAACTCCCCTTTTTCCCCGCCAGGACGCTTATATTTCACAACTCCCTCACCTTCTCACCGTACACCTCTAAGCAAACCCGAAGCAACTTCTTTGTCCACTTCTTAATCTCACTGAGACCTGTTTCCTCTCCTGTAAAATCCTCCAACTCAACTCACCCCATCCTGATCTTCTCACAATCAACCCTGGCAGATCAGTGCTGGCCCCACATTTCTCCAAGTCTACCAGCTCTCACCTCTCCCTCACAAAAAAAGAAACCCTTAACTCCGTAATCTTCTCAAAAACCTTCCATGCATCTTCTGAAAGATCTCCTCTGTCTCTTTTGGAGGACCTAACACTCCAACTAACAAAGAAAGCTGAAAAGATGTCCCTTCCAGTCTAACCTAAATTGCATCCCGTTTCCTGGTAACATCTCTGTTCAGTACGGGTGGGACAAGTATCCATGATGATACAGTGACACTTAACGGGATTTGACTGGCGACTAAAGGAGTTGAATCAAAGGCAACTGGGCTCCCTAATTGCTTAAGATGCTTCTAAAAGTTTTGTCTTGTGGAAACCCCGCACAGTTATAAGAAATGAACCCTGGTACGAATAGCAAAAATCACAATTAATTGACGCCCTTCCAAAATGTTTAGAATTACCTACGTAAATTAAGTTTAGTAAATATACCCCAAACTTAGATGCCAAAGCACTAATATTGTTTTAGACTCATTTGACAGCATTGTCTTAAAAAAAAAAAATTTAATACCCTAGAGCTAATTCTGTTTTACTATTTCAAGCCAAACTTAGCTCCTCCAACTTCTCAAACATGGCCATTTATAATCACATTCAATTGGCATTCAATTCAAAATTTGTAGTTTGATATTCATAGGGAATGTTTTTTCAGCTTCAAGAAAATTGTAGCGCTAGCAATGTGATGCAAATAAAAAAAAAATAGTCCAGTTGCCTTGGTTTCAAGCACATAAAAAGAATATGGTGACATTCATTGTATTGTGGTGATTTGTATTCCCACCCCTGCTGTCTCTTCCTTCATGTAATCCCAGTAGACATGTTGTGTTCATTGATGTATCTATGTCATTAGTCCCCAGTTATGTTCCTGTTTGTAGAGACCTATGTGTATTGTTTGATTTTTTTTTTTTTTTTTGACAATCAGTATATCTTTTGGCATCTGTTCACAGGCTAACGGAAGTACTAAAAGAGTTGGAGGGGATCATAAAACCACTTCCCCCACTGTACCCGTCTCTAAAATCCCCGCTTTTTATCCTAGCGCAACTAAAGGCAGCTCAGACACCGCTAATCCCGCTAACCCTTCCGCTTCCTCCTCCTCCAAGTCCTCCCTCCTGCCCCCCCAAAACGCTCGCTCGGCTTCCCAGCCTTCCTCGCACATCCCCTCCCTGTCCAACGGCTCCCTCAAGCCCCCCTCGCAGCACGCGGCTAAAGCTCTCTCCTTCTCCTCGCAGACCCCCAATGGTCGAGTGCACTCTTCTTCCTCCTTCTCCTCCTCTTCATCCTCCTCCTCCACCTCCCCCTCCCCTCTGTCGCCTTTGGGCCCGGGCGGAAAGAGCATCCGCACCATACACACCCCCAGCTTCACCAGCTACAGGGCCCACAACGGCAGCAGCGGCAAATCCTGCATACCGACAGCCTCGGCGGCTAAGGACTAGCCCCACTTTAGCCACTATGTCATCGCCACGGTCCCCCTAATTTGCCTTGTGTAGTAACAAGTATGGCGTGGGGGGGGTCGATACTCAATCATTACTGCATTTTCATTCATTAGACTAATCCGTTTTTTTCCCACTGTGTGCTCTCGTCCTATTGAAAAGTATCAAAAGTCTCTTTCATATAGAGACCACAAAAAAAATAGCCACATCAGAGCTGTAACAGAAGAAATGGTGGATGGGGCATTTGAAATCTGGGCCTAAAATCGGCACTAACACACCTCTCAATGCCGCCACTCACCAATGCTATACAAAAAATGCAATATTAGCTGACTAATAACTTGATAAAACACACAAATTTGAAATAAAAAGCATCTTAAATCACCTGCGATGCTGGTTAATAAATGTGCGCAAGACACTACGTTGACTGTTTAGCCAGTTGAACTAGGCCGTTAAAAGTTTTGTGAGATTGTTGAGTTTTCCGATAACGTTGACCTTATCGTGAAGCAATGTTGAAATCTGATTTATACATTGGCAGGCACTACTTTTTCTGAAGGCCCAGGGAAAATTTGATTGGCATGGCAGCATATGGAGGCAAATATTAGTAGATTGGACAAATCAAATTCAACATCTAGTGTAGCCAACAGAAATGCTACAAAATTTAAAAAAATGAATTTTGAAGAATAAATTAATACAGTATTCCATAGAATAAATATTGAAATTTATATTCTACCTGGCCCACTACTGACATTCTTTCTTTAAATTTGAACAGCTGTTACAGCTCTGATACTATACGGGTTGACTTTGTCCTATTCAGCCTTAGTTTATCCTAATTTGTATAGAACAGTGTAAAAAAATTATATGGGCAGTGTGAAAGGGGTTACTGCCTTAGAATCAGATGTTTATTACACAGACGGTGTACAGATTGTTTTATTTTTCGTACCAGAGCTTTGGAAAAGCGTAGTATATTTAAGTTGTCAATGTTTATTCACCCTTGTAAATGCCTTGTATACAGAACGGAGTATTTTCTCATAAAAGTTAATGTGTCTCAACTGCCAACATTTGGGGGGTGGGGGGCTAGAAAAAGAAGCAACACGCTGACTACTAACATAAGTGTGCCTATTTGCCAAAGTTGTCCAAGTTTGGGGGGAATTTAGGGGAACACTCACTCGTGTACTGTTATGTAAACCGTTCTCCAATCAAAACAGAAGGTGTACATAACAGTAAATGCCTCTCAACTAAGACAATAAATAGTTTTGTTAACACACCAAAGTTTGTTGTTATATGCATGCCTATCTTTAGGAAAGTGGTGTAAAAATAAAAATGGTTGCACAGTTGGACCATGTAAATATGTTCATGTCTCTGTTTTTTTGTTTTTTGTTGTTGTTTTTTTTGTAAGGCTGTAAGTCATATCGCCATCTTGAGTAGCAGCAGACATTGAAGCTTTTTTTTTTTTTTTTTTTTTTTTTTTTTTGGTGAGGCTTTTAAGTCATATCGCCATCTTGAGTAGCAGCAGACATTGAAGCCTGCTTGTAAAGCAGGGGTGGGCAACCGTTATGAAAAGCCTCAAAAACATTTACACACAACACCTGTCTGTATAACCAAGTAAGGGTTGCTGGATGGATGGTTAATCATCACATCTTTTTTTTTTTTTTTTTTCCTTTCATCATTTAAAATAGAAAAAAAAAGGTTCCCCACTCCTGCTGAGTTTACATGTTTGGATTTTCTGAATAAAAGGTTTAAAACAAGTATGTGTGCTTGTTTGTGTTTTGTTAATAAGCAAAAGGAAGATTGTGGGTAGGAGTGAAAGATGTCGACTTAACTTGTGCTACCAGAAACTGTTAAGAAAATAACTATCAAAAAGTGAATTTTATCTGCTATTGTGTGCATCTTAATACTACCAGACAAAATAATTTCAACTAAAATCTCTGAGCAAGTGCTTTATTTTCATGATTTTGTGCTCTGCATCATATTAAAGTTTCTAATTTTTTTTATAATCTCATGAGTTTAAAAAAGTACAAAATATTAGAAGCACATTTAAATTAGTTTTTTGACTAAATTGAATAAACTAATTAATTTAAATAAGAGCATCATAATTGGATAGGTGTCAGGTCCACATGCACTTGCACAACTCAAAATTATTTTGTCTTTTAGTGGGAAAGTACTATAACAATAAACCACTGACGGTTGCACAAGTGTGAACTGGGGAAAAGTGGACTAAAACATCCGAACTTTATTTGGGATGAAGGAGAGAGACCATAAAATGTTAACAGTTTTGTCCTGACTCCCAATTAACAGGATTTTGAATGCGATTGGTTCATCTTTTACGATAAGGTGTGTAGACTTGTGCAAGGTTCCTATCGTAGTTTATTTATTTACCAACATCTTTTAAAAGGTTTAGTATTTTATTATTCATTTGAGATGTAGGCCTGCAAATTATAGGACACTGAAATCCAAGTCATGCAGTTAAGTAATCGGTAGCATGAAAAGTATTTCGTATTCGACTTTTGCCTAATTTGGGTCCTGCGAGTCTCCGTACCACGGCAGCCAGGAAGAAGCTGCGAAGGAATGATGCTTGCTTCTACGAGTGTCAAAGGTTTAGCTTATTAAAACTTCCTGAGCGTGACAACTTTTCGAACATTGTGGCGTACTTAAAACTAAGACGTTGTCTTTTAAATGTGCTTTTGTCTCGTATCGTTATTGTTTTATTTTTCGTAAGCCATCCTCGTGATGCTAACGCTAGCTAAACCAGCAACATCTTGGATATTAGCTAATTACCATGTAGCATCGCGTTGGTTTCTATCTGTGGACTATTTTGAGACAAGGTTTAGTTTAATGACATTTTTAGGGCAACAACTCGACCTATACTCCCCGAAAAGGGTAACAGGCCCCTTTAGCCACCATGAGCACGGCTTCCTCCCTGGTCAGCCCCGGGGAGGTGATCGAGGGTGGCGAAGAGCGCGACATCCATTCCCCGTGGTAAGACCAACTTGATGACGCCCATGCGGAAGAAGAAGGCCAAGTTGGATGAGGAAAATAAGAGGCCGAGAGCTGAGTTACAGGTACGGTGCAGCGAGAGTATCATGCAGACATGGCAAAAATACTCAGTCTTTCCTTAAGTAGAACTTGTGTAGAAAAAAAGACTGGTAAAAGTAGTTAAAATTTAAGAAGTACAGACGCTGAAATACACTATAAGAGCCTTGAGTTGAACTGAATAGAAATGCCATTATGAGTTCCATCAATGTGTGTGTTTAAGGAAACTAGCACTGTAATATGCTACATACATACTATAACAACATAATTAAATAGAATGGAAAGAATAAAGTAAACGGGTTGTGCATCTGCTGCTCCTTCGGGCTAATGTGCATGAGTGTTGTGCTCAAGAAATGATGGTAATAGATTTATTTAGACAAAAACTTATAAAACACCTCAAGAAGTGCAATACCATGTACAGTCATAGTGCATAAAATACGACAAGCACACAAACCTGATAATCACACAGTATATGAAAGTAAGTTATTTAAGGCACTGACTGTAAAAAGTAAAAAAAAAAAAAACACGCAATATAGTGGGGGGATTTGTGCGAAACTGCAAAAAATATAGGCGGCAGTGTCAACAACACATGAAAAAAAGTTTTTTGTTTTTGTTTTTTTTAAAACAATTTGAAATGTGAAGTGCGTTGTTTACGAGCTGATGTTGCCATGGTAGCCGAGTCCTCACTACAACGGTGTGCTTTTGCCTTGCTTTTCCGCTTGCTTTTCCCATCCGTCGTCAGTCTTTCCTGTCTCGGGTTGACTGCAAATTAAAAATGAATAAATAAATAGATGAAAATGTATTGATTAATCTTTTCGCTCTCTCTCTCGTAAGGCCTCACTGTAGCTGTGCGTGGTCCTGGAGTTCGGCGTTGAGGGTCTCTGGCAGCAGCAGACAGAGGCCGGCCGCACTAGCAGGTACGATGCCGTACACCAGCATGGGGAGGCTGTGGTGGTACATGCTCAGGAGTTTTATAATGGGGGCCAGGATACCTGCCATCCGGGCACACGTGCTGTTCAGACCCAGGCCACTCTGCCTAGCCACACAGACGACGACAAGCACTACATATTTTTGGTCAAATTTTTGGGCAAAAATGATTCATCCTAGGTACTGATGTATTCTTTTAGGTCGGGAAAAAAAGCTTTTTTTTTTTTCTTTTTTTTTTCTTTTTTTTTTTCTTTTTTTTTTTTTGAAGGTGGGGATGTGTAATTTGGTAATGTTAAAAAAAAATCAGAAATATAGGCAATTTTTTTCAGATTTAAAAACAAAACAAAACAAAAAACTAATATCGTTCAGCCGATTAATTGAAGTGTCCCTTACTGAGACACGTAGAAAATCTAAAACTGTATTTGTGGAATATATTGCTGCTGCAATCTTTATCATTACAAATCGCAATTTGACCTTACCTTAGCGTGGTTGGGTAAAGCTCTGCTGTATAAACAAACAGGATGGCGTAACAAACACTGGCTGCAAATTTCCCAAATACACCCATGACCGTCGCAACAACGGCAAGATCTGAAAAAGAGGATAAATGTGTTTAAATCCTTTTATATTTATTGGTTAAAAAAATTCTTTGGACGAAAATTGGAGCAAAACAAACAAACAAACAAAAGCTTATTTATTTTCCTTATCATTTCATAGACTGAAGTAACAGTTTGTGGTGTGCACTTTGGCCACCGGGGCGCAGCATGGCTCGCATCAGAATAGTGACAATATATTGGATCAAACATTTCATGCGGGTGGAGAAGTTGTGACGTGTGATGTTACCTTTTGGTACGGCGAGGATGGACAGGCAGCTGATCCCTCCAAGCAGTAATGCGGCAGCCTCACTCACTCGCCTCCCGAAACGTCCGATGAGCGGCAAACAGCCCAGACGGGCGACAAGCTCCACCAAGGCAAAGATTAACTGCGTGAGGTAGATGTTCAGTCCGAAGCTGCCGACACTGAGACTCAGGCCGTAGTACAACACGTTGGCTCCAAACCTGTCGTCAGTACACTCTGCCAATCACACTGGCTGCTTAAGATGGTAATGTGGCTAACATACAATTGGCACAAAAGTAACAGGATTTATAACGTTTATTAGTGTCAATTATATTGGACCCCCCAAAAAAAAAACCTAACTTCAAAAGTTCAACTTTTTAAAATAAAAATAAGCTCAGCAATTGGACTCTTATTTCTTGTTATACCCAAACAGGAAGAAAAAAAAAATTTTGGCCAATAGATTTGTCTACAATTTGTCACCTCTTCAGGCGAGCTAATACTTCGCACTGCCACCTAGTGTAGTGGATGTGCATTTACACTTTATTCCAGTACAAAAAAAAAACCGTGTTCCATGAGGATCGCAAAGTAAGTCAGTTTTTATTTTTTTTATTTTTTTAAAGGTCAGCATAATGATGAGAATTTCTGTTATAAATATGTGTAATAAATAAATCCAGTTTTGATAAAAACCCAAAAGTCTGAGCTATTTGTTTTTAAGTAAAATTCACAATTTAAACCAAATGTTTTTTTTAATAATATAAAATAATATTTATTAATATTTATTTAATAATATTTTTTTATTTTTTAATGAATAATAATGAGCATCTGTTGTTTTTTTTAAGTCATTATGAAAAAAAATGTTTTTTTTTTTGTTTTTTTTTAAAGCGATAATCTTATGAGGGGAAAATCAGAAAATGACAAAAGTTGAATTTAAAAAAAAAATTGATTGTTTAACCATTTGAAGGGCGTGGACTTATCCAAGTCCTCCTATGGCACTGATCCGGCCACAACCCCGCAGACTATTTTCTACTGTAATTTGATAAGACATTTCTATCCTAGAAAAAATCTCAAGAAGCCATGCTTGAAAAGAGACAGGCTATTTCCAGAGGTGGTCTTCCAAAAATCAACTCGTACAGACGTAATCACTAGACACATGGATGACGTAAAATGGTGTAAAATGACGTAAAAGAGTTTGAGCTTTGGCTAATTACATTTTAATCAGACTCTCCAGAGCCCATTCAATATGGCGTCAAGGAATTTGCCAAAGTGTGTCCATCACGAGTAGACCCACAAAAAGTCCCCATGCCCATAAAGACATCTGAAGTTTGATGCATTGTTTGGAAGCAGCCATTTTGGGCTCGTTCCTGCAGTTCCTACAGAGACCAACTACTCCTGAAGATTTGGTTTGATTGCTACCAAAAATTAAGCATATAGTGCATTAAATCCTCACCAGACGTAGCTCATGACAATCACTCGTTTTCTCAGGTATGCAATCTTGAATAAATCCAGCATGTTCCCTCTTTTAGGTATCGCCTCCAACTCCATCTACATTGGGTTACATGTTTCACAGAGATCTTCAAAATAATGCAGATAGACGTCCTTGACCGCTATAACCACTCACTTTGTTTGTTAGAAAAACCCTTTCCCTGCCCCATTTGTTTGGTTTCTATGAATCTGAGGTGTGATTGATGGATGAGATTTGTGTTGTAATTTACCTTGTCCAGCAGTTCTTGCGACACTTCCCTCCCATTGACTTTTGCCGCTTTGCACACCTCCTTCATGGCCTCTTCCTTCCTGCCCTGAGTCATGAGCCAGCGAGCTGATTCTGGCACCATCCTGGCAAGTTCAAATGGACGTCATTTACTTAAATTGCCTCAAATGTTAAGAAATTTTTCTAAGTGGCATGTGATGCTACTGACCAGACTAAAATGGCCAGGACAATAAGGAGAGGACCGTAGAGGGCCAGTTGGAGGATCCTCCAGTCGGGGATCAGATAAGCCAGACCGGACAACAACACGAGACCGACGGGATAAAAACTGTGACTGATGATGGTGCAGAGGGCAAATTTGGACGACTCACACCACTCGCCAACTTTAATGAAACACATAAAGGGAAACTTCATTTTTGCCACTAGGTAGCATGGATGGATGGATGGCCAGACTTCCGTCTTCCCGAGCCACTTCATCCCATTTTGTTCCCGACAGTCTTTCCTGGCTCGCCCCTGAGGCTTCATCACCTCACCAGGTAGGTCTCATAAATCTGATAGACCCTCCTCTACTGAACCCCTGAATAGGCCTCACCCTAACTCCTGTAAACGTAGTAACTAGAGCCTCCTAAAAATTAGGGCTGGGTACCAATTCTAATTTCCTCAAACGATTCGATTTAGATTCACAAGAGTTCAATTTGATTTGATTTGATTCACTTCAATTCAATCCGGTATCAATTAATGATGGCACATCAATTCTTCTTAACTCATTTGCTCCCAAAAACGTATAAATATGTTGTATTTTAAATGTTTGAAGTGTCCCAAAGACTTATTTATATGCTTTTATGTTTTGTTTGTTTGTTTTTTTGTTTGTTTTTTATGCTAGATCATACAAAAAGGCTTTGATGCAGCCTCTACTGCAGAGAACGGTTGAAGCAATGGTAGTTATTGCAAAAACGGCCACCAGGTGGCAGCAGAGTATAAGAGATCAACCAGGGCCATGTTAAAACCAGCTGATTTCCCCACAGTTCTAAGCAGATTTGTGAATAATGATTGAACTTACCTATATTCTAATACTAATTGCTGCAAAACGCAAACAGATAGAAATATACTTTTTTTTTATCCTGATGATAGAAGAGCCTAATCTTTCTTTTGGTAGGTTCCATGTTTTTAGAGCAATAGAACACAATATTCCGTGGGCCTTGCTTCAGTGAAAATGGTTGGGAGTGAATGAGTTAATAAAAACTCCACAAATATTACATTTCAAAGTAAATTTTACAAAGGCAGTAACTCGTCAAATGATTTAGTTTATTAATGACAGTAACGTGTTATGATCAAGTGTTACACAAACTTTGACATCAGCAAGGATAAGATGAAAATATTTTCATACTCTAATTCAGTATTTTTAAATGTAAATTAAAAAGATTCTGAATTGAAAGTGCAATAAGTCAGGTATTTCATCAATGTTAAGAAAATACATAAATTTAAAATAAATTTCAAGAAAACAGCAAGATACAAAACAATGGCCTTTTACATTTGTATTTTCTTGAGAATTTATGGGTAAGAGAGATATATAAAATAATCGAGTCATGGTTTTATGAATTGATATTGTGCATGAAATGAAAATCAATTATATATTGATTTTTCGATTTTGTTTTTTAAATCCAGCCCTACTAAAAATGAGTTTTGCACATTTTTTTAAACAAATATGTTTTGTTTTGTTTTACATTTCAGATTGTGCTGTTGTGACGTTGCGCTCACCAATCACAAATCCATTGGCAATGAGTCCCGACAGGGAGAATCCGCACATGAACTTGAGCACGATGTAAACGTACACGTTGGGAGAGAAGGCGGCGCCGACGCCCGACAAGAAAAGAAGAAGATGCCCAAGCAGGAACACGAAGCGGCGGCCAAACCTACAAAAAAAAAAAATTCTCTTGGTCAGTACTTCCAAGCACGGGTGAATGAGTTTATTTGAAGAAGCAGACGACCTGTCAGCCATGGCGCCCAACGCGAGAGCGCCTATGAGAAGTCCGACCATGTGAACAGACTGGGACACCTCGATCATCAGGTTTCTATCACACACCAGGTTGAACTGAGTGACAAGAAGGAAGAATTAATGCCAAAAAAATCAGGTTCAGGTGAGCACAAACAAAAGTCAATCATTTTTCACAAATCTGTTTCGGGAACATGGAGCAAATGACGAGGTTAGTCCACTGTTGCAGTGGTGACCATCCCTGACTCACATCTGTCACAATGCTGGACACCCCAGTTGGCTTCTCAAACTCGGATCCATTGAGGCAGCCTGACGTCGCGTTCAGGCCGTACATCTCGATGGTCTCCAGGTCGGAGTCGACTGGCGTGAACATGAGGCAGCTCTGGAAGCTTCCGTCCGGACCGACGGGGATGGTGAGCTCCTTCTGCCTCTCGTGTGTCAGGTTGGCGTCCCCTCGCTCCAGGATCCAGTCAGTGTTGCAGTAGTTTGGGACGTCGAGGCCGACGAAAACCTGGCCGATGATGTCGAAGGCCACGAAGATGCTGGGGATGCACAAGGCGGCCACCAGGCGCTTCTGGAACAGGCCGAACTCGCCGACCTCCTTGAGGACGTGCGCAAAGGTACTCATGGTGTCGGGAAATGTGCGGCAACTTCGACACGGTTGCTTGTACTCTAGTGCGCCATGTTAATGGTTAAACAAAGTCTGGATGGGCCACAAAGTCACGTTGAAGGCGGGTCACATGGGAACAGCACGTTTTCCAATTGACAACAATGTAGTTTTTTATAGAATTTTTTTTTTTTTTTTAAATGCAATGTTAAAGCCAAAGCCAAAACCAAAACAGATCAACATATTGAAATACTGCATCCGTAAAATTTATTAAAGCTATAAGTCAAAAGAAATATAGAAATGTTGTGCTTGCAGAACACTATGGAAAATATCATTTTCCCATCTAACCAGCATTTTAATTAACAAAAAAATAGTGAACAGTAAATCGTTTGAATAGCTCCTCTTCATTCATTTCATGTGCGGAGAATGCACTTTCACTTTAATAACTTAATTAAAAAAACATAATTATAATCTGTAATTTATAATGATGTATGTAATTTATATATTTATTTTTAATATTTTAAAAAATGCGGCCATTATAATTTAGAGGGGATGTTGTACAAGAGCGTAATACATAGCAATAAATACAAATATTTAAAATGCATGATACTAAATAACTTAATTAGATTTTAAAATAAAGAGTACTTAGAAAACAGTGCAATAAAACATTCTAACTTTAATACTTATTGCAAAACAGTACAATTATAAATTATAACAGAGTGCTTAACATATTTTGTGTGATTTTCCACAAAATGGCGACAAGCCATTTCCTTCCACGAGCAGGCAAAACAAGCTCAGGCTGACATTCGCATTCTTTATTGATGAAAACGACTCAAGTGAATCATGCTTTGAATTCCTCAACCAAAACCGAGCAAATCAAAATCTGGATGGTGGTGATTGTTATTATTGTTATTATTATGACAATAATTCAACCTAAATGTTATTGCCTGAACAATAGGTATTTACCTGACCAGATAAAGCAACCCTTACCATGTGAGAACATGCACACTCGCTTTAACACAAAATCGCACACACTTCAGACACACCAATGTTGTCCACCAAATATTGCAACATATATATATATATGACTTGGAACTTTGACACTCAGCCATAACAAGAAGACAGGTGACTGATAATGTTCATATAGAAGGTGAGCATAAAGCGCTGATTGGCTCACAATTCCACCCTCTGCACATTCCCAATGAAAATACTTCGTAAACAGCCACCACTAACACCATCATATCGAGAACACGTCAGCGGGGACTGTTTAAGGTGGTAAAAATGTGCAGCTTTATGCAGTTTTTCATCACATCTTTTTTGTTGTTTTTTTTCCTTTCATTCTTTAAAATGGGGGAAAAAAATGTGAGTTTACATGTTTGGATTTTCTGAATAAAAGGTTTAAAGGTTGTGTTATTAATATGCAAGATTGTAGAGGAGTGAAAGATGTCGATTTCACTTGTGCTACCAGAAACTTGGATTAAATAATTATCAAAAAGTCGATTTTATCTGCTTTTGATTGCATCTTAATACTACCATGAAAATGGAACAAAATAATTTCAACTAAAACCTCTGAGCAAGGGATTTATTTTAATAATTTTGTGCTCTAGTTTTTAGTTTTTACAGTCTCATGAGTTTAAAAAAAAAAGTATTAAATCAGTTATTTGATTAAACTGAATGAACTGTAATATATATAATTTAAATAATAGCAACATAATTGGATAGGTGTCAGGTGCACATGCACCTGCACAACTCAAAATTATTTTTTATCTTTTGGTGGGAAAGTACTGTAAAAATAAACCACTGACGGTTGCACAAGCGTAAACTGGGGGAAAGCGTACTAAAACATCTGAACTTTTTGGCGGGTTAAGGAGAGACACCTGAAAATGTGAACAGTGGTACCCTGACTGACTCCCATTTAACAGGAGTTTGAATGTGATTGGTTCATATTTAACGATAAGGTGTGTAGACTTGTGCAAAATTCCTATCGTAGTTTATTTATTTACCAACATCTTTGAAAAGGTTTAGGATTTTATTTTACATTTGAGCTGTAACAATTAAAGGACACTGAAATCCAAGTCAACTAGTTAAGTAATCGGTAGTATTTAATTATTTAGTATAAAAAGTATTTTGTATTCGACCTTTACCTGATTTGTCCCGTGCGAGTGTCCGTAGGTACCGCTTGTTACCACGGCAGCCAGGAAGAAGCTGCGAAGGAATGCTGTTTGCTTCTACGAGTGTCAAAAGTTTAGCTTATTAAAACTTCCTGAGCGTGACAACTTTTCCAACATTGTGGTAGTGTGTGTAGTTAAAACTAAGACCCTGTTGTCTTTTAATTGCGTTTTTGTCTCGTATTGTTATTGTATTTTTTCGTAAGCCATCCTCGTGATGCTAACGCTAGCTAAACCAGCAACGTCTTGGACACTAGCTAATTAGCATGTAGCATCGCGTTTCTATCAGTGGACTATTTTGAGATAAGGTTTAGTTTAATGACATTTGTAGGGCTACAACTCGAGCTTTACTGCCCGAAGAGGGTAACAGGCTCCCTTAGCAACCATGGGCACGGCCTCCTCCCTGGTCAGCCCCGGGGAGGTGATCGAGGACGGCTACGGGGGCGAGGGCGGCGAAGCGTGCGAGATCCCGGTGGAGGTGAAGCCAAAAGCTCGGCTCCTGCGCAGCTCCTTCCGTCGGGGACCTCGGGCGATCGGGGCCAGCTTCAAGTCGACGGGCTCCGTGGACCTCGAGTACGCCGCCGAGTACGAGCGGCTGCGGAAGGAGTACGAGATCTTCCGCGTGAGCAAGAACAACGAGATAACGTCCATGCAGAAGAAGGAGGCCAAGTTGGATGAGGAAAATAAGAGGCTGAGGGCTGAGTTACAGGTACGGTACAGCTACAGCTAGACTATCGTGTAGACATGGCAAAAATAGAAAAAAAACTGGTAAAAGTAGATGAAATTTAAAAAGTCCAGACGCTGAAATACGCTTCAAGAGCCTTGAGTTGAACTGAATAGAGATGCCATTAATGAGTTCCATCAAAGTGTGTGTGTGTTTAAGGAAAATAGCAACCTGTAATATTAATTCTACATCCCATAACAACATACTTAAATATAACCACGTAAAGAATAAAATAAACAGGTAAACATCTGCTCCTTTTGGTGTGCCTGCCTTGGCCACCGAAGGGCAGTATAATCCATTCATATAATACAGAAATGACAGTAAAACTGTTAGACAAAAAAATTCAATAAAATTGGTCTGAGTCACTCAGTTTTGAGTATTTGTGGATACCGAGTCCCAATCCGATGAAATAATAATAATAATAAAAAAAAGTGCATCCAAATTATTTCATGTCTTGTTTATTTGAATAAAAATATCCCAGCATACCTTATATGACTGTTAAGTTTCGTGCAGCATTTCAAACAAAATCAAATATAAAAAAAAATATAAGAATAAAACATTGGTGAAACAAAAAATATTGACGCAAAAAAGTTACATTTAAATGTAAACTCCACCCCATGAGGCCAGATACAGATTCACTAGAAATCTGCCATTTTGCTGTAAAATGTTCTCCATGTGACCATAGGCTCTACAAAAAACCTATCAGAAGATCTTGAGAGAAAAGGAGAGTGCCCTAGAAGCCAAGTACCAAGCCATGGAGAGGGCTTCCACCTTTGAGCACGACAGGGATAAAGTGAAAAGACAATTTAAGGTATGTCTCAGTAATTCTATTATTTTCCGTCATGCTTATCGTCTTTGGTTCGTCTGCCGCCAGATCTTTCGGGAGACGAAGGAGAAAGAAATCCAAGATCTCCTTCGTGCCAAGAGAGATTTGGAATCCAAAATGCAACAACTGCAAGCTCAGGGCATCCAGGTTTACTTTCCCAATGATTCCGATTCAGACGACAACCAAACAACTGTGACTGGTAAAAGCCCTCACACTTTTGAGTGCAAAAGTTAAAAAAGTAAACTGCCACCATGTCTCCAGCTGCGGGCACCCAGTGTGAGGACTGGACTGGGGGCGTGCTGGGAAGTGAGCCCTCTATGGGCAGCATGATGCAACTGCAGCAGACATTCCGGGGACCCGAGTTCGCTCATAGCCTCATCGACGTAGAGGGCCCCTTCGCAAATGTGAGCAGAGGTAAGTAGATTGTCAGATTTGAAAAATGGGCATGTGTTAAAGTACTAAAGTCAGCTGAGGTATGATCCATAGAAGGGAGAATGCTAACATGCTAATGCGGGTTGAGAAAGGTTTTTCATCTTGCCTTAATGAGAATTGATCAAATTTGACTAGATGACTGGGATGCTGCAGTGGCCAGTTTGCTGCAAGTTTCACCTCACGTGCCTCAAGCCTTGTGGAGCAACACGGTGCGCTGCTACTTCATCTGCACGCCGGAGACCAAAGCCGAAATGGACATCTATACCAAGGTGTGTATTCACGTGATGAAAGCAACAAAGTAAAAATTCCAAAGTGATCTGTAAATCGGATGTATTCATATCTTGAACAGAAACATTCTTTCGTGCTGAGGAGACTGTGTGAAGGTCTGGGACATTTCTACCTTAACGTCTGCTTCCATGAAGACAACGCCGCCTCATTCGCGTCCGTGCGCAAACAGGAGATCGAGAGGAGCTCCGTGTGCGTGCTGCTCCTCAAATCCACCGTCAACAGGTAACGCGTATCCTCTCGCTTCCCTTTGAATCTTCGGCTAATGTGATTGTGTTGCGATGTCACAGCTCTGTGTTGGAGGATTGCGAGGAGGCCTTTGTGAAGAATCCCGACGGACATCCTTTAGTGCTCTACCTCAGGACGGAAGGAGATGGGAACTTGTCCGTCCCCACCAGGAAGCTTCTGGAAAGGGTCAACGCTGCGGACAAGGCTGCGAAAATAAAGGTGCAGTATGCAGAACCATAACAATTCGTATATTGTATGCTGTATTGATACTTGTACTGAACATGTGAGCAGGTCTTGGATCATAGCGGTTCTGCTGAAGACGGGGCCAGTCTCATTTCTGCTCAGCTGGAAAAAGTCATCAAACAGGTACGAAGTTCCGATGCATGCATTAATTCATACAGAAATCACATTTATGTTTTTTGTGTAGGAGTTGCTGGGTTTCGAAGGAGCGGACGCTGACCCAAAGGATTCTGGGTTTGAGGAGTGTCGCGAGGAAGACTCGGGCGACGTCCTGTGGGACCTTCACGACGAGCAGGAGCAGATGGAGTCTTACCAGCAGGCGTGCGGCAGCACCAGCTCCCAGCTTGGCTTCCAGAAGGTCGGCTTCCGTCTTTCGTTGTTCTTCTTCAACATCTCAGTCTGAACCTTGTGACGTTCTTCTCAGTATGTGGACCGGCTCAACGACATGATCGCCGCCCCTCCTCCGACGCCGCCTCTGTTGGTGTCGGGTGGTCCGGGTTCGGGAAAGTCCCTTCTCCTCGCTAAATGGTATTCACATTTTGCTGTGTGAAATTTGGAAAGCAGCTTGAGCATTTGTTGTCCTCTATAGGATCGAGCTGCAGCAGAAGCAGTGCCCCAACACTTTGTTCCTCTCACATTTTGTCGGCCGACCTTTTTCCTCCAGTTCTGAGCCCGTCCTCATCATCAAGCGCCTAACGGTTAAAGTACTAAAATCCCTTCCTGCCCGTTTTTATTTTTCAAATTCAAACCTCACAACTTAGTTTGTTGTCCGACTGACTTTTTCGTAGCTGCTGCAACATTTCTGGTCCATTTCGGGTTTGTCCATGGAGCCCAGCAAGATCCTGGAGGAGTTTCCGCGCTGGCTCGAGAGGCTCTCGGCGCGTCACCACGGCAACATTATCATCATCATCGACTCCATTGATCAAATCCAGGTTAACGTCAGCTTTGAGATTGAGATTTCAACCAGAATGCAAATCTTCCCCTTTTTTTTTCCGTAGCAAGCAGAAAGACACATGAAGTGGCTGATCGACCCGCTGCCTGTCAACGTCAGAGTGGTCGTGTCTGTCAACGTGGAGACGTGTCCTCAAGCGTGGAGGTCGGTCCGACACATCACACTTGGAAGACATCTGTTTATTACAAAAGAGTATTTGCGTTCGTTGTTTGAATGCTGAATATTATTCTACCTTTATTTTAATCCATCCATCCATCCATTTTCCAAACTATTCATCCCCTCCTTATTATTGTGGGAATGCTTCAGCTTTTTTGCCGCGTAACAACTCCCACATAATACTTCCAATTTACATTGTTCAAATTTCAACTAGCTCCTAAAATTTCCACCTCTCGGGGTACATATCATCTGATTCCACATTACAGTATTTGCACAATTTAACATCTAATATCAACTTTTACCCATTCATTTTCAATGGGACAGACATTGAACTTTTTGGAGTATTGAAGTATCACGTTCCACGCCCACTTCCATACATATAACTTATCATCATTACCAGGTGTCTGATACTGCTCCGTGGCACAGTTGGTAAAGAGCATTGTCGAGTAACCAGGAGGTTATAATTGCATAATTTAGCTTTCAATTTAGCATTCCACATGCATTCAAATCTTAGCATTTTGCTATTAGCATTCAGCTTTCAGCATTCCCACGCAATTTCTCCAGAAATTCCACTTAGTCTAGTTATTATTATTGTTATTATTATTTGTAGTAGTAGCAGTAGTAGTTAGGGGTGTGAATTGCCTAGTACCTGACGATTCGATTCGTATCACGATTCACAGGTCACGATTCGATTCGATACCGATTAATCCCGATACGAATTTATAAGTCGATTGTTGCGATTTTTTTTTCATTCAAATTTAGAAAATACTAATCAGTAAGCTTGTAGAGTGTACGATTTATATGAAAATGTATTATTTATTTATCTGAAATTTCAGTCTTATAGAGGTTGTAATCTGTTTCATGTTTGAACAGCATTAAAATAAAATATTAATGCTTAATGTTCCGTTCATATAACATTCTTCCATGCTCAAGGTGTGAATCCTAAAAAAAAAACAAAAAAAAAACAACCGATTCTGCCGATTATTGAATCGATTCGAGAATCACGCGATGTAGTATCGCGATATATCGCCGAATCGATTTTTTTTAACACCCCTAGTAGTAGTAGTAGTAGTAGAGCTTTTCCGCCATATTTTGTCCTTCAACTACTATTTTCAATTCAAACCATTCCAACTTCAACATATTCCAAAAATTCACGCTTCACGGGCTTAGTTTTCGCATTCCTAACTTTCACAGGAATTCAAACACATGAGGCGCTTCACAGTGCAGAGGGACAATGACCCGAAGTATACTGGGAATGTTCGTAGTTTATAGATTTTCAGTTAAAAGAACAAATGACACCATCACTGTCCCTGTAATAGTTTGGAAATGATACTAAAAAAAAAATTGCTCTCTTTTCCCAGCATATTTAACGTGGCACTATCTCCAGGTTGTGGCCCACTCTCCACTTGGATCCACTGAGCCACAGGGAGGTCTGGAGTGTAGTGAACGCGGAGTGCCTAAGCGTGGACCTCCAACTGACCCCAGATCAGGTAGAAGCGATCTACTGCTACATGCGTCCATTTTGTTGCTATGGGAACGACTCGAGTGTGTTTCTTCTTCCAGGAGAAGAAGCTCTTAAAGCGCTGCCGCTCAGCGTCGACTTGCAACGCTTTATACGTCACGCTACTCGCCAGGATGAGCACCAGGTTCTCTTATTCAGGATTTGGAGAAAAAAAAAACTCAGGATAGGAATAAAAAATCCTATATTTTTTTAGTGGTTGGTCACTGGAGAAGAGTCTGCAGTGTCAGGACACTTTGTCACTTTACCGCCTGGCGCTCAACATGACGCTGGAGTCCCTCGCCTCGGACAGAGAGCGACACATCGTGAGAGAGGTGCCACTTGCACGTTTTTGGCATGGAAAAGGGACTGAAATTCAAATGCCTAACGCCACTTTTGTTGTTTTTGTCTCGCATGTGTAGATACTCTGCCTCGTGTATTCCAGCCACAATGGCGTGAGTGAGTCGGAGGTTCTCGATCTTTTCCCGGACTTGGAATTCCCCGCGCTGGCGTCACTGCTCTTTCGTCTGGGTAGACTCTGCGTGGTCACCATCCACTGCGGCCTCATCAGATTTCAGCATCTGCAGGTATCTGGACACCTTATTAGGTACACATGGCCAGTCAGAAGAGGACGTTTACTTTTGTGTTATCAGGCATGGGAAGCAGTGCGATTAGAGTTTCTGAGCAGCGGACGCGGCTGCGCTGCATACAGAGAGAAACTGATCCACTACTTCAGCCAGCAACTCAGGTGCACAGACGTCCATCTTTGTTACTCCCTTTTTATGTGCGTTTGACTCATTTTCATTGCACGTGCTTTTTATGGTAGTCATGATCGCGTGACGTGGCGCGTCGCCGACGAGGTTCCCTGGTTGCTGCAGCAGCAGGAGGAGCGGACCAAACTGCAACTGAGCCTTTTGAACCTGTTTGTTTCTCAGAACTTGTACAAGAGGTTTGTGAGACATTTCCGGAGAAAGTGCACGTAAATGCTGAAGAGTTCAGCTGAAATGTGCCACTAATTCAATTGTGATCTTCAGGGGTCATTTCGCCGAGCTCCTGGCATACTGGCAGTATGTGGGCAAGGACAAAAGCGCCATGGCCACCGAGTACTTTGACTCACTGAAGCACTATGAGAAGAACTGCGAGAGTGAGGACAGCATGACCAAGTTGGCTAACTTGTACGAGACTTTGGGACGTTTCCTCAAAGATCTGGGCTTGCCCAGTCAGGTGGGGGGCCAAGTTTTGAATCGTTAAAACCCAGAATTACAGTCCATTTTAGGTTCATGCCCGTTTGTGAGAAGTCACCTCGTTCGCCGTCTTTTCCCTTGCCAGGCTGTTGCTCCTCTCCAGCGCTCGCTTGAGATCCGAGAGACCGCCCTGGACCCCGACCATCCCAGCGTGGCGTGCTCCCTGCACCAGCTGGCTGCCGTGTACGTCCAGTGGAAGAAGTACGTTAGCGCCGAGCAGCTGTACAAGCAGGCGCTGGAGATCAGCGAGAACGCCTACGGGGCCGAGCACGGCAGCGTGGCCCGAGAGCTGGAATCACTCGCCGTGCTCTACCAGAAGCAAAACAAGTACGGTGGTCCCGATTTTTAGCTGTTAAAATATCACATGCATCACTGTTCCATCAGAGGAATCTATTTTTAATGATTATCATCGTCAGGTATGAACAGGCGGAGAAACTGAGGAAGAGGTCCATGAAGATAAGGCAGAAAACGGCACGCCAGAAAGGCCATATGGTGAATATATAAATTCTATTACTGTATCAACAACAGCAACATTTTATTTTAGGCACCTTTCAGGACCCTCAATTTATAACCTATGATAGTTTTAAGTAAAAGTAATTTAAAATATGTTCCATATCTAATGGGTAGATTATCATAAAATTTATACCAAATCAAATTAAAAAAAAAAATGTAATTGTTTGAATGGGTCTAATACAAAAATGTAAAATATATGCAGTCATGAAACGAGACTAAATTCCCATTGGAAAAATATTATTAAAATAGTAACTCCTACGTACGTACAGTTTAGCACCGGCAAATAAAAAAAAATAAAATAAAAAATAAAAAGTCATTGTGTTGGATAGGGATGTTCAATTAACCGAAATTTAATTACAATTTCAATTAGTCCAGAATTACAAAATCTGCATAATTTAAAAAAAAAAAAAGATTAATACTAATTTTTGAGTTGATTATACATTTATACATTTGCACCTTTTTTTTTTTATTTTTAAAATAACTGATTTAATAAATCTTGTTTCAACAAATTTTTTGTCTTAATATTTTTTTTGTTTTTTTATGTTTAAACATTTTCTCGTTTTGTACCAAAATATCATCCCGCTGCACTCCAACTTCAAGTTTTTGCCAACATAAATGAAGAAATAAATATATATTATTATAAATACATATTATTATAAATTCTGTTTGGTCCAAAAGGAACTTACATAATTATAGTGTTTATATATATATATTTTTTAAAATTGGTCTTCGTAAACACTTGTTTTGTGCAAAAAAAAACAAATGGTCGTCATACTGCACAGTCCACAAGCTGCACACCAAACAAGTATTTGCCAACATAAATACATAATTATAGTGTTTCTATTTTTTTATTGGTCTGAATATTTTTAATGCTTAAACATTTTCTTGCTTTGTACCAACAACTAAATAATCACTTGAATAATCATGATTTCAACTATTGCCAAAATAATCGGGATTATTATTTTTTTCCCATAATCGGGCAGCCCAAGTGTTGGAGTTGATAATGAGTATATGTACTTGTTCTCCTCACTGCAGTATGGCTTCACTCTGTTACGACGCCGGGCCCTCCAGCTGGAGGAACTCACACTTGGGAGCGATTCTGCCGACTGCGCCCGCACCCTCAATGAACTGGGTGTGCTATACTACCTCCAGAACAACCTAGAGTAAGTTTCACTCGACAACATTTACATCCTTGGAGAACTTTCCGCCGCCTCACGTCCGCTTTGCATCTTCTAACTAGCGCAGCCAAGGTGTTCTTGACGCGCTCGCTGGAGATGCGCCAGCGCGTCCTGGGCCCGGACCACCCCGACTGCGCGCAGTCCCTCAACAATTTGGCGGCGCTGCACACAGAGAGGCGGGACTACGAGGCGGCCGAGGAGATGTACGAACGGGCGCTCGACATCCGCAAGAGGGCCCTCTCGCCGGACCACCCCTCGCTCGCCTATACGCTCAAACACCTGGCCATGCTCTACAAGCGCAGGGTAAGGCGTGAACCTTTATCCACGCAACTCCTTTCATTGAAAAAGAAGCTCCGAACAATCAGGAAAAGAGCGTCTCATCCCATTAAAATGAATATTTGGGGGAAAAAAATGCCTTACCTCAATTGTAATCCACTTTATTTTCCTTCTGTAATAGTTGTCACAAGGTACTAGCTAGCTGTAGGCGTACATTTACTTACTGTAATAAAGACCCCATTTCTAATAAACCCTTTACTTCAAATAAAAACCTGCTCCTCTCTCCAGCTGAGTAAATAGATTAAAAAAAGTAGCTAAAAATTATACTCAAATACTAGCCCTGACTCAATTAATATGAAGTAATCAATAAAAATGTGCTACCATTGTGCTGTTAAGTCATTTTCTCCCAAAACCGCATCAAAATGTTCTATTTTAAATATTGCCATGGTTCCAATTTATTTATTTATTTTTTTAATGCTAGAGCATACAGAAGGCTTTGATGCAGCCTCTGACCTGAAGCTTAAAGCAATGGTAGTATTGCAAAAAAACGGCCAGCAGGTGGCAGCAGAGAGCCCCCCCAGTTTTTGCACCGATTTGTGAATGATGAAACTTAGCTGTATTCTAATGTTAATTGCTGCAAAACGGAAACAGATACAAATCTACTTTTGTTTCCTGATGAAGGAAGAGACTCTAATCTTTTTTTTGGTAGAGTCCATGTTTTTATAGCAATAGAACCCAATATTCTGTGGGCCTTGCAAAATCAGTCAAAATCCAGTAAAAGAGTGAAAAAAGTGTATAAAATGTTGATTAATTTTTAGCTAAATAATGAATTGAAAATATATATATATTGTATATGCAGGGTAAGCTGGAGAAGGCGGTGCCCCTCTACGAGCTCTCACTGGACATCCGGGAAAAGAGTTTTGGGCCCAAACATCCCAGCGTGGCGACGGCACTGGTCAACCTGGCGGTCATCTACTGTCAACTGGTGACCTTTCACAGCGATTATTGCATTCAATGTGTTTTTTTTTTAATACAGTCACGTGATGCTGCGTTTATATACGTTTGTCAGAAGAAGCATGGCAAAGCCTTGCCCCTTTACGAACGAGCGCTCAAAGTGTACGAAGACAGCCTGGGACGCTCGCATCCTCGCGTCGGGGAGACGCTCAAGAACTTGGCGGTGCTGAGGTACGAAACCTTAAAATCATTTTTGTTACCTCTGCCAAGAAGTCAGAACACCATTTTTTAAAATGGCAGTCTACTTGCATCGGGGCCAGAAGAGCAGCTGGTATTACTCGGTTAAACGTCCGCCATTTTGCAGCTACGAGGAGGGCGACTTCGAGACGGCGGCCGAGCTGTACAAGCGCGCCATGGAGATCAAAGAGGCGGAGCCGTCCTTGGCGTGCGGAAACGCGCCGTCACGGCACTCATCCAGTGCCGACACCTTCAGCCTCAGGGGGCCCGCCCCCCTGCCTCAAGTCTCCAGGTGACCCCGTGCGTCACCCACTGCCGCAGGTACGCTTCGCACTTGGCAAATTATATTTTCATACAAAGAGCCTCAGTTAGGAATTTTGAATAGAATTATTATTATTATTTTTTTTTATTACTTCTGGGAACTTTTAACAGTATTATATGAACAAACAGTGTTAACTTTCAAAGATGTGACTTTGCCAAATAGTATTTTATACATTCATTTTCATAATAGTTACTGTGGGAAATTGTATCTGCACACAAATGATTCATCTCGACTTGATATACAATGGCTAGGAAATTTATAAAAACAGTATCTAAAGTTTGATTCTGTCGTGGTTAACATCAGTATATAAAAGCTCTTTAATGATATTTTTAATATTAAAGAGGACTTTTACAATGTTTCGAAAAAGAACAATTTATTAAGATGTGCAAATTCTAGTTTTTCACTAGCATTCCTGAAAAAAAAAAAAAGTTTGAGTGAGATTTGAATTCAAAAAGGTAGAATTCAGTGTGAAATATCCTTGTTCCTGTTGCATTAAAGTACTTGATGATAGTTTTTTATGGTGGCCTTAGATAATAAAATTGTTGCAATTACCCAAATGCAGTGCAATTACCGGTATACTGTGTGCCTTTAAATGTTTTTATATGTATGTTTAATATGTGTTGAAAAGGCGATATATTCCACATGTATTCCTGCTAATAAATACTTTATTGAGATGTTAACAATTGTTACTGAAGCACTGCGACCTCATTTCATGCATTCACCTTCTTTTTTTGGTCTTTATTGATGGTCCGTCATGGGATGTTAGTCAGTGTATGCCATGATAAGTCAGTATTTTCTTCATTTAATTTGCCCGCTGTGCAGCCTACAACTCTCTCATCTGAGCCATCAGCTCCTCCAGGCTCTGCTCTGTGTCTTCCACCATCTCCCCGTCGCCCTTATCCTGTAAAAAAAAAAAAAAAAAAAAAAACATTAGAAATTGACAACATTCAAACCCCATCAGTAATCGTTGGGTGGGAACTGACCGCCACCGGGATGGTGTACGCCAGGGTGATGCCTTTGGGGAGGTTGGTAATAGTGGCTGCCGCAGCTTGCGTCTCCTCGTTGGCCTCCTCTGACACCAGTTCGATTCCCCATTCGTTGTCCTCGTGAAGCACCTCCTCCTCCTCTTCTTGGACCACCTCCGTCTTGGGTCGCTCTGCTTCCTGCTTCTGGAGGGACAAGCAAGTGGGACGGCATGTTAGCATTGACATGATTTAAGATGGATTTGGATTGTATGACTCAAGTAACACAATTCAGATTTTTTTTTTTTTTAATTAATTTTCCTCTCATGTGGCTCAATTAGGTGATATTTCTATTTTACACAAAAGTAGGACTTGGACTAATTAATTGGCTGATAGCCAAATGAGCTGTTTTTTTTTTGTTTGTTTTTTTAACCATTACAACATAATACAAAGATGACATTCAAATATTTTATTAATGTCATCAGAATTGTATTCCTTTAAAAAATTTAAAAAAAAAAAAAAATTTGGTCTCTCCAATACTGTTAGTGCGCACTTCTCCTTTGCCAAGAATATAAATTGATGTGCAGTTAAGTATTTTTAATTAAAGTTTATTTTAGGTGGACTTCTCCTACGGGTTATTTTGTGTGTTTGGATCTATGTCACTTGAAATATACAAAAAAATAAAATAAAATCTGTTATATGTATTTAATTAGAATTTGAAACATGCAGTGTAAAACATCCAAATTTCAAACATCCAGAATTAAATGCAGTGAAGTGACTTAGTTTTCACCTTGTACAGTTCCTGCTGTCTCCTGCAGTGGTGGTCGTTGCACTGTGGGTTGGGCTTCATAGCCATGCTGGGGAAAAAGTCCTGCATGGCGTTGTAGCCCAGGTAATAACTGACCTGCCCAAACTTCAACAAATACCTGCAACACCGTCAAAGTCACGGTTAACCTACAAAACAAATCTGCAAATGTTATTTTATTGATATCTGAAAAAAAACAAATTGAGACAGAATTTACTTGAGGACATTTTGGACCAGGATGCCAGCGACGACGCCCATCGTCGTGGGCAAGCTGGCGGCGCACACGCCTTCCCTCTTGAGGGTCTTTTCATCGATGTTGGCTGCCACCACTAGAGGGGGTGCGCACTGTGGAAGAACATATCAAATACTTAGTATAAACAATTGTAGTTATGTGGCAGAAAATCTCCTGGAAAAGGTGTATTTGTGTGTGTGTTATTTACAGCGAAGCAAGCAGTCTCTCCCGGGCTGATGAGCTGTATGTGTCCCGACACGGCATTCTCACTAACTCCAGACTCCATCCAGGTTTGTCCCAGCTCATTACAAGCCTTCACACACAGAAGAGTGCAATGAGCTAACACTAAAGCTAAATAATAATAATAATCTGGGTTTTGCTTGTCACTCTTACTGTATTGATAGCCATGCGGGCCTCGAAGTTGTCCACACAGCTCAGAACTAAATCCACAGGCTTGCTGTCCTCCAGACCTCCGTGACTGAAAAGGAAGAGGAGAAATGAGGACACTTCCCCTGCGTGTGAACGCGAGAATGAGACGGAAAAGTCACCTGAGGCGCTCCATGAAATGGTTGAAATTGTCCAAGGTGGTGATGTTGTAGTTATGCGTCTCAAACGACACGTCTGGATTGATGTTTCTGGATTAGGGTGCGTTCAACAACAGGTCAGTAGTAAGAAGAAACATGTCAGCAAATTATTATTACTTTCTTGACTATTCCAGTAAGCGATACCTGAGTGTGTGTTCTGCAGCCTCCACCTTGCTGAGGCCAGCTTGGTGAGGCTGGAAGAAGAGTCTGTTCATATTGGCCAGCTCCACCTTGTCGTAGTCAAACAGCAGTAGCTGGAACACATAGATAAACACTTTTTTTCGCCTAAATAAAATTGCCATTCAGCTTTACATATGCCGCACCTGCTCTACATTTGGATCTTTTTGAATGGTGCAGGTATACCTAATGTTTTGAATGAGAAGAAAGGACCTTTGTATCATTACCTTTCCGATACCACACCGAGTCAGCATTTCGGCTGTCACGCTGCCCACTCCCCCGACGCCCACCACAGCTACCGTGAACGTCCGGATGCTCTGTCACAGACATTGGAGAATAATATTTAACAAAACTTTAATAATTTGATAAAGATTTCCAAGACTGCTTACCTCGTAATTATCCACGATGCCCATTCGCTTCAGAGCCATCAGTCGACTGTAACGGACAGCATGGGGGTGGGGGAATACTGAATGAGTCACCACACTTCCAACGGGCGCGGCACCCCCCAAAACACATTTATATTTTTATAATAAATCATTACCTGTAAGGGTTGGAATCGACAACTTCTGCGCTCATCTTTTCAATTTTGGGTCTGTGAAGCTGCTCGGCGGCGCGCTGTTTTTGCTTACACTTTATCAGTTCGTTCTCCAACTCCCTCACGCGGAGCTTCAGTTCCTCCACCGTCGCCATGAGAGCTCGCGAAAACTAACGATTACAAATATATATAAATAAATGTAATCGCGTAACACCCTGACAACAACAGTCAACACTGAAAAGTACACGTCTTCACAAGTCCAACCAGCGACTAGGATGTGTGTTACAGCATATAAAGTTCGTGCGGAAATGTGGCTTCGTTGACGTCACTTCCGCTTATGCCGCGGCACCAGCGACTTCACTTCCGCGTATTGCCGCGGCGTCACGTACGTTACTTCCGCTTATGCCGCGGCATCCAGGAATAGGACCATATTTGGATGTCAGTGTTTTTTTGTTTTTTTTAATCAATCTTTATTGTACAAATGTTTTAAACATACACATCTATATGAAAAACAAATATATACATGTGCGATACGTGACGAAAAAGGTTAATGCTGTTGAAATATATTAGATAGATAGATAGATCGATCATGGGTTCTCTCTCTCTCTCGAGTGTGCACAATGTGACCTATGATGTCCTGCTTGAGTATTTGTAATTTCAGAGTTCAATAAATTGTTTGAAAACGTATCTCATTCATATCGTACATATTTGTTTATAAATGTGTCATTGCATGTCATTCCTGTGTAAGTCACAAGATGTCGCTGTTGCATTTGACATGTTGCCTTCGCTCAACAGAGTGCATTACTTGTCTCGTCTTCTTGGCTGTACTGCATTGTATTCTGTGTTCAATAATAATAAACCACCTAACACAAAAAAAAAAAAAAAAAAAATCGTGGACCGGTCCATATTTGGAACGGTGCCAGGGAGATGCCACAATGGCCGACAGGAATAGGACCATATTTGGATTCCACAATGGCGGCTGCGGCTCGTCCGCCATTGGTGGCATCTCCCTGACACCGTTCCAAATATGGACCCGTCCACGAATTTTTTGTTTAGTTTTTGATTTTTTTGTGTTCGGTGGTTTATTATTATTGAACACAGAATACAATGCAGTACAGCCAAGATGAGACAAGTAATGCACTCTGTTGAGCAAAGGCAACATGTCAAATGCAACAGCGACATCTTGTGACTTACACAGGAATGACATGCAATGACACATTTATAAACAAATATGTACGATATGAATGAGATACGTTTTCAAACAATTTATTGAACTCTGAAATTACAAATACTCAAGCAGGACATCATTGGTCACATTATGCACACTAGAGAGAGAGAGAGAGAGAACCCATGATCTATCTATCTATCTATCTATCTATCTATCTATCTATCTATCTATCTATCTATCTATCTATCTATCTATCTATCTATCTATCTAATATATTTCAACAGCATTAACCTTTTTCGTCACGTATCGCACATGTATATATTTGTTTTTCATATAGATGTGTATGTTTAAAACATTTGTACAATAAAGATTGATTTAAAAAACAAAACAAAAAAAAACAAACACTTTGACATCCAAATATGGTCCTATTCCTGTCGGCCATTGTGGCATCTGGTGATGCCACAATGGCGGCTGCGGCTCGTCCGCTGGGCCACTGATCTGTATGTAATACTGGATAGCTGACAGCTCTGTGGCTTCAACGGCTTGCGCCGGCGTGAACGGTTTATTGGCTATCCAGTATTATATGCAGCTCAGTATATTGAGCCGTGTCACAATGGCGGATTGGCATCTCCCTGGCACCGTTCCAAATATGGACCGGTCCACGGAAGTGATTGCTCATGATGGAGTGCAATACCTTAATTCAACTTAATTTCCAGAGCACTTAAATAAATAATAATAAAAAAAAAAAACCACATCAAAAATAAGGAAGTGAAGTGTTTAGCAAAGTGACTAAACAAAACAAACACACACAAAAAGCCTCGTAATCCATTTATAAATGCATACAATGAGTAATGGCAGCGGCACCAAGTCGAATGGAGTCGCGACATGTCCCGAGGGAAAGAGGAAAGGCAACGGCAGCCACCGATGCCGCGACATAAGCGGAAGTGACGTACGTGATGCCGCGGCAATACGCGGAAGTGAAGTCGCTGGTGCCGCGGCATAGGCGGAAGTGACGTCACCGAAGCCACGACAGCAGCCGCTGCCGCTAAATGCGCTAGCTCTTACTGCCAAAAAGGTTCGCTTAACTTTCCAAGCATGATAATTTTATTATTTATTTTATTTGAAATAAACCTAAATTTTGTTCTAATACTGATGCAAGTGTAACAATAAATTTGCAGGTATTTATTTTATTTTTTCGTTTAAGTCGAATGTGCGTCGCCATAAATGGTCCGACCTAGCCAGCTGGCTAGCCTAGCAACAGCTGGAAAATAATTAACCTCTGTACGGGGCCGCTTTCTTTACGTTAAAAATGGACGAATTGACGACTCCCGTTCGACTGCAGCATCAATTCGACGAGGACAAACTTAAAAAGTATCTATGCGCCAAGTCGTTCGTGTCAAAAGACGACAAGCTTGCTGTCAGACAGTACAGGTGAATTTGTTTGGCTCACAAGTTGACAACTTTTTGTTGAGCTAAGATGCTAATCGTCTTTCCAGTGCGGGGCAGTCAAATCCAACTTTCCTGGTCCAGACACCATCCAAAAGTTATGTTCTCAGGAAGAAACCACCCGGTACTTTGCTACCCGGCGCCCACAAGGTAAAAGTGAACAAACAAAAGCACTACATAAACTGTACAGGTACTTTTAAATTATACATCCTGTTGTTTGTAGTACTCGTGCTTGTACAGCAGGGGGAGTCATTTTGTTTTATTAAACTGTTAATATGAGCATTACAAAATAAATGTGTATTGTAATTTCATTTTGTTGACCTAATACGACATATGTACATACAAATAAAAGAAATAGTGTGTCATGAAAACAAATGTTTTTTGTCACTAATTTTAGAACATTAAAACTATATTATACGTAGGTAGATTTACGCAGAATTTTAAGCCATTACTTCTTGCTACTTGATGATGGAGGACAATAAATTTAGTGTCTCCAGAAATTGTAATATTACTGAACCCCATTTTAAAAATGCGAAACTTTAAACAGAAATGGATATATAGTGTACTGTGTTTATATAATGTGATTTTTTTTTTTTGTCGTCATGAGGTGGACAGGGAATATCGTGTGCAAAAGGCCTTGTATTCCACTGGATTCCCAGTGCCTCAGCCCCTCCTCCACTGCACCGACACCGACATCATCGGAACAGAATTCTACCTGATGGAGCACGTTGTGGTGAGTTTGCAATGGTATGCAACATTTCTGAAGTATAAAGTCATTAGGTAATGGCCGTGATAACTGAGCAGGGGCGCATATTCCGGGACCTTCGCCTGCCCGGAGTGATCCCAGCAGAGAGGGCGGCCCTCTATGTGGCAGCAGTGGAAGTTCTGGCCAAGCTGCATTCACTGGATCTGGCGTCCCTAAAGCTGGATGGTTATGGGAAAGGAGCAGGATACTGTAGGAGACAGGTGATTTACGGTTTAAATATGTTTATATATTTTTTCTGTGGACCCAGCTATTCATTGAAAAATTTACAAGCACATTTTGTTTCTAGAGTCCCCTATTTTTAAGTATGTATAAGCAGTTAAAAATACTCAATTTACAATAATATGTCCCCGTGACTAAGTCTTTTGGTATCTCTTCAAGGTGTCCACGTGGAGCAAGCAGTACACGGCATCATCTCACAGAGACATCCCTGCCATGAATGAACTCTCCGCGTGGCTGATGAGCAATCTGCCCGCCGACGATCAGGAAGTCACGCTGGTCCATGGAGATTTCCGAGTGGACAACTTGGTATTCCATCCAACCGAGGTACTATACACCTATCTATCATTACTGTCATATTCTTTCACGTGTGAAAGACATGCCTGTTGTGGCCCCTCAGGCTCGGGTGCTGGCAGTGCTGGACTGGGAGCTATCAACCACCGGGCAGCCTCTAGCAGACCTGGCCTACTTCGTTATGCCTCACTACTGGCCCTTAGGCATGAACATACTGAGCTCTATGGGTAGTTTGAAAGGAATAGAAGGTGTGAACTACTACAAAGCTCAAGATTGAAATCAACATGCCTATGGAAAGCTTCTTCATGCATATGTCATTGAGCAGGAATTCCCACAGTGGATGACCTGATGTCCATTTACAAACACTGCCGGGGGATCCCATCACCTTTGCCGTGCTTGAATTTCTACTTGGCACTCTCCTTCTTCAAAATGGCAGGAATTTTTCAGGTATTTGGTCGTTCTGCGTCATATTGAAAGTTTATGGATGTGCATTATAAGTATGAATTTTAAAAAATAATTGTATTTAGTAATGATTTTTCTTGGCAGTAGAACTTACTATTTGTATTGTGCCCTATCAACCCTTTTTATGAGCAATCTTTGAAATGATCTGCCCACATTTCATGGCTCATGCAAAAAAAAAAAAAAAAAAATCAGTTTAGCATCACCCATATGTGTAGAACACCTGTTCTGATCAGGGCTTATTTTAATTAATAGGCAATTTATTACCTAGTAGGAGTTGATCAAAGTACAAGTCCTTTGAATCCATCCAAGCTGGCTGCTTCAAAACAAAATGGCCAAAACGGCATCTTGTCCTTGAGACTTTTTGGGTTTCCTGTTATGATGGATGCCCACCAAGTTTTGCGTTGACTAGTGAAACTGGTTGAAGAGGCTAATTTAAAAGAACATTTTTTATTTTATTTTTTTTATTTTTTTTTATTTTTTTTACAACTGAATGAATATCAGGGCCAGACTGTCAAGTTGGCGTCTGATAAAATACATAATACATTTTATCCAAAAAGCATTTAACGAGTCCCAAGTTTCACAATCTGATCTCTGTATGACTCCCATGACATCCGTTGTGTCATAATGTGAAGGTATCTCTCATTCCCCTTGTTTTTTTCTCTCCATGAAGGGTGTTTATGCCCGCCACCTCCTGGGCAATGCCAGCGCCCCCAACGCCGCCAAGTTAGGCCAGTGCGTCGAGCCCTTGGCTGTGCTCGCCCTACAGCTGGCGCACAGGTTTGTTATTGCCATACACTTCATATTTGAATGCTCCGCAGCTGTCTCTTTTCAGATTCGACCACGATAAAATGTAGATCTTGTCCCTTTTTTCATCCTCTGATATTATCACTTGGCTGTGAGACAAAGCACGATGTCTGTGGTTGGGGGTGGGCAGGGCGGCAGTTTCATGATAGGCAGATGATAACTGCCTGTTGGTCTGACCTTGCCAAAGGAAAAATAACACTATCTTCTTGCATGCAATTCCTTATTAAATTGTATCTCTCTCTCATCATTCTCAAAATGCTATTTCTGTCTATTGTTTACTAAAAGGTTGACATTTTTCCCTTGACACCAGTGATAAATGATTATAATATCTGGTCACACATAAAAGAGATCCGATTCATTCCACCTGCTGTTTGGAGCTTTTGTCAGTAAACATTGGAATCGCGTGTTTGGAATTCCGTATCCAGCTGTTGCCTCTTCCGCTTGCTACGGCTGACTTTTGTCTCGTTCGTCTGCCCTCGCCACAGGACTCCGGCGGCGGTGCAGGAAGCCGGACTCTTTCTGCAGACGGCCAAGGGCCAAGTGGTGCTCCAGCAGGTGAAGGACTTCATGAGACAGCACGTGCTTCCCGCGCAGAAGGTCAGCGCCGAGACAAAGCGGTCCTTTGTTTGCCCCTCCCCCTCCTTTTTCACAATTAAACCTTTGGCCCTCGTTAGATGATTAGCATAGATTCTCTGCGCAAGAGAACAAGACCTCCATTGATTTCACATATAATACAACATGCCCAGTCATCAACTTTTTGGCCTTGCACCATCACTTGCCTCTGTTGTTCTTGATGAAAAGAAAGAAAGTAAAAGTCTGTCATGGCATGTTTATATGCAGGAAGTAGCGGACTATTACATCAAATATGCTGACTCACCCCTGAGGTGGAACACCCCCCAAATAATAGAAGATCTAAAGGTCGGTTTTAAAGGGCTCAAACGTTTTGGGTCCATGGACTCAACACTACTCTAAAGAACCTTCAAACTGGTCAGGTGAAAGCCAGAGAGGCAGGATTATGGAACCTTTTCCTGCCGGCGGCCAGCGGCCTCACTCAGCTGGACTACGCCTACATCGCCGAGCAGACCGGACGTTGCCTCTTTGCTCCAGAAGTCTTTAACTGCCAGGCGCCGGGTAAACATCCCGCACACCTTCACGCCCCGTCAACACTAGCTGCTCATTAAGTTGACCAAGACTGATTGCTATGGTTTATTTTGTCCATCTTGAACGCATTGCCTGAAAATGACACAGGAAGTCTGTCATTTGAGGGTCATTTCCAGGGGTCACCCAAAAGCAAACAATCCGTCCATTTGCTATAGTGCTTGTCAACAGGATGAGCTGGAGCCTGAACGAGGCTATAGATAAACAACCATTCACACTGCTGTTTACACATATGAGCGTTTTAGAGCAGAGGTCACCAACCTTTTTGAAACTAAGAGGATACTGCTTATTGAGAAGAGCATCCCATATTTTTAAATAACAAATTACTCAAATTACCTGTAATTATATGTCATAAATAAGGAATGATTTTTGTCATTGTGAAGATACTCTATAGTGCAAATCAGTAACTTCTCACAATATTTATCAATGATTTAACAAGGTAGGAACATTTTCCTAAAAATGACCATCTGTCGAAATGCTACCATGAATTTTGAAAATCGAATGATGGGTTTCGTAGAAAATATAAACAAAAATGACCTTCAAATTAGAGTTAAAAAAAAAAAAAAAAAAAGTTTGACTTGATTATTTTTTAACATATCTCTTTGATTTTTTCATTTAATCTTGGAAGTTCTTCTCTGGTTGGCTGATAAGTGTCAGTTAAGAAAAATCCACCAATAGACTTTGTTTGGGTCAAAATTCCAAGGATTTCTCCAGGTGGAATGTTAAAAAATTTCCATCACACTTCAAACACTTCACTTGCTTGTCTTAAAAAGCGCACATGGAACATTATTCATGTTGGCCGTAGAATATGTTGTGTACTTTGCGAATCAATTCTTTCGTTCCTGAATCGATTTGTTGTGGAGAAGTTTCAAGGCCCTTGAAGTGCTTATTTCATGTTTTTTTTTTTTTCTTTTTTAAAATTAATTCCACAAAGATGGCGACCACTTTGTACGTTGCAATAAATATGCAACACTTTTCTTCTTTTGCTGTCAACAGACACGGGGAACATGGAGGTGCTGCACATGTTTGGTAGCGAGGAACAAAAGAGGACGTGGCTGGAGCCTCTGCTCAGAGGAGAGATGCGCTCGTGCTTCTGCATGACAGGTGACTGGATGCCTTCACATGATGGAAGCGTGCCACATTCATGCCAGGAACATAAGCCAGTACTCTTTCTCGAGGAGCTTTATGTAAAATCTTTGTGGTGGTTCTCTGCTGAGCGGTCCTGCAAAATCAATGAGTAATTTCTCCCAGTTTTCCCCTCCATTTGGTTGCTATGCTGCGTGGAAACAGCTGCAAGGCGAGAGGTAATCACAGAGGGCGTGACCCCCCCCACAGGCTTTTCCGAACACGTCATACCATAGTTTTCTTGGATATTTTGCCGATTATTTGAGAGGGAAGGAACGTGATTTAAGGACAAAGTTTTCAAGACTTATTTACCATATCAGAAAGCAGACATTTAAAGTGAGAAAAATGTATTCGCTGTTGTTACTGGTAAGTTTCTGATGTTATTAGAAAATGTACTATATGACAGGGGTATGTCATGACCTCCCTTTACTATCCTTAAAATAGAATAAAAGTAAGTTGTCCATAAAGATTTCCTTAATTGTGCTTAAAAAAATATATACCGGTACTTGAATTAAAGGTTGAAAAATGTTCAAAATGATGCTCAAACCTTAAATCTGCCAGGTTTTACAAACACCTTACAAACCTAACAGCATAATTTAAAAAAAAAAAAAGTGCCTTTTTCTTAGAAAAATTAGTCTGCAATCATGATAAAAAAAAAATATTTTGCACTGAGTTTGTGTATCCCTCGTGCTCATATTTAGTGAAAGAGAGGTCTCGTAATTTATTAAAATGGCATTAAAAAAAAAAAAGTTTTAGTCTTAAATTTGGCTTCCCTAAACTTTTTTTTTCACGAGAAATGCTTTTACATACTATTTCTCATTTACTTTATAACCGTCAAAATGGCTGCTGCTGCAAAAAAAGGGTCAATATGGCAATAAAGTAACATTTTGTTTTGGTGAAATACAACAAACTCCTCACAATCAGGCTAATCCTAATTCTTCCCTAACTAATTTTACTGTGTGAGACTCAAACCGAGTTGTGCTTCCTCAGAACCCGACGTGGCATCCAGCGACGCGACCAACATGGCTTGCAGTCTCCTCCGAGACGAAGACCAATTTGTCATCAACGGAAAGAAGTGGTGGAGCAGCGGTGAGTCCAAACTTTTATATTCCAAACTTTGATATTGTTCATATGAGTCATTGAACGTGACAGCGCACATGACGCGAGTCCTGGATGTGTTTATTTCCCGGGCTGATGACATGCTCGCTCACTTGAGCAGTGCTATGCTTTGGCTTGGCTGAATAAACATACTTTGTTTATTAGACGTGTTTGAATTGGATTTAGCAGAGTGCTCTTCAAACATAAAGATATTTATGGGTCTGGCGTGGGCCTCTGGTGTGTCTGTGGATGGCTTTCCTGCACTCTTGTTCCGACAAGATTTTTGCTTTTTTGAGCAACTTGGAAAAATTGACATTTTGCGACAGTCGCAGGCTGGTTGAAGTGGCAAAACAGCAACCTCGTGGGGGTGGGGGGGGGACAAATCTTTTTTCACATCCCGCTGGTTCTGGTTGGCTTCCAGCTGGCGAGGTCGTTTTTTAGATTAGAGAACACCCAAAGCTCATATTAGTCTTGGAGATCGTGATCGTCCCAATTACTCTGCGCTGATCGACTCCCCAGATGTGATCCGAGATCTTGTTTGTTTGTTTGTTTGTTCGTTTGCCTTGGCGCATCCTCCGCCCATGTTTGACTGAGAGGGGGTTAATCGTTCTTAGGTCTGCTGTCCAGCAAATTTCTCTCACTTGGGAAGGAATGTGAACATTTTAAACAGTTTTCTGATGTAATGCTTTTAAAACAGTAATAGGGGAAATATGGCCTTGTTAGTCTTTGATGTGTCGCCGTTCATCATGTATAATAATAAACATTAGCTCAATTACACTATTATATTGTGTACTTATTTATTTCTTTTATTTCATCTTTATTGTGAAGGACTTGATAACTGACGGGAAAAAGGTTCCCCGCCCCTGTTCTACAGGGACTCATAACATCTCCGTCTTGCTGCAATCTCACCAAAGCAAAAGTAGACATTGTTGACAATGAGCGAGTGTCGCCTCAAGGGTGTTTCCCCGAATGTGTCCTCTCCCGTGTTATGGATTGCGTTTCTAGAATGACATCCCTTATTATGACGCGGCAGCTTTTTTTTCCATTGTCTCCCTGTAAACAGCACGCAGGACACGGTGATCCCTTCCAAATGGTTGCGGTGTACCCTTTCAGTTTAGCCAGTGCTGTGGAAAGAGGATGACTAACAGGTACTGAGGATGGAAAGAATGAAAAACGGCCAGATCCCATTAGGCATGGGAAGACTCTGGCTCGCTTTTATGTACTTTTGAATGAATCGTCATTGAAAAATGCGCATTTTCCAGCCTAACTGGTCAACAACTGTTTAGTCTGATGATCCTAGTCCACACCCAAAACCTTTAAAACAAATTAAAACGACATGGAAAAGCAATGCAAATTCTTGTCTTATTTACCAAAAGGAGAACTTGTGGTACAAGTCAGTGAACAAATTAGTCCTTTTAATTCAATCAACATAACATATAATTAAAACAAAATGCATTTGTTAACCTGCTGTGCCATGTAAAATGTATAAAAATGCTCATGTAAATGTTCAACATGAGACACCATCAATCTCCATTCCATTTGAAGTCCTTCAAAATAAAAATCAACCTTGCTGCCATTCTACTTGTAGTCCCAAGCTGATAGTCACACTGTACTAGACGCAACTTAATTGTCAGACGTGATTCGATCAATCAAATCACTAAAAGCGGTTAAACGTACCAGCATTATGAATAACTTAAGGTTCTCGAGTGGTTGTGGTTCTGGAAGTTTCTCTGTTGGCAACACGGCCCGTAAGTGAGCGACACATACTGTCCATAAGGACAAATTTGGACAATTTACAAGCCCCAATTATCTGATATGATAATAATCCATCTGAATGATTATCCTGAGGTGTGATTTGTTAAGAGTGATTTTTATTTTTTCTCTCTCCTTGCTCTGTCATAGGATGATTGGTGGCGATAATTGTAAATGTTAATTTCTGCTTACAAATCCTTGTGTGGTAATAACACATTCTTTATGGCGTAAAAGAAAAACCGTTGTTGTTGTTGTTGTTGTTTATATAACGTGTCACTCGCCACAAAAAAAAAAAAAAAAAAAAGACAGTCTAGCTTCTATTTCTTCTTCTCTTTCTCTTTGTTTTCCAAAGAGTGAATGCACTGTGGCATGGTACTGCCTCCCATACGTCAGTCTTGGTACTACAACAGCTACTGTTTTGAGTGAGGTGCTCTGTGCTGAGTTGATCATAGTGAGCAAACCACACGCTGTAAACTCACAATTTTTTTTTTTTTTTTTTTTAACTGCTTGTGTGGAATCTCTCATACTCAAAATCGGTTAAAATTTGAAAAATCTGTATATGTACAGTGAACAGCCGTCCGTATTTGTGTGCTCGTTCTGTAACGCCCTGCAGCACCAAAGCCCTGGCTAATATGAAAGTAGTGATTGCGTAAATGATATACAGTATATCATTTCGACTGAGGAACTGAATTCTAAACTTTTTTGAGCGGGCGTGATTTACAATTTTTCACAGAAGGGCTTGGTCCATATCCCCTGCAATACTGTCCTGACTACTTGGTCTTACTTTAGCATGCTTCTCCTGCTATCTAGGACCAAAATAGTATTTATCCTAACTCAGGACTTAAAAGCTAAACCGTTGCCGATTAGCGACTAGCTGTCGTCGTCCATCTAAATGCTGAAGGTGCTGGTATCCGGTTCGTCAGACTCAGACTGCGACTGGTTCTGATTGCACGTGTTTAGTGCGATCTCCACCGCCGGCTCGCCGTTCTCCGGCCCGGGATGTCTCCCGAACTGCTGTCCGAGACGCTTGGCGGTTTTCAGCACGTGACCCTTGAAGGAGGACCCGATGAAGGCGTAGAGGAGCGGGTTGATGCAGGCGTGGGTCAGCGCCAGGCTCTCGGTCACCTGCATGGCGCGGTCCAGCCGCTTGCTGACCTCGCAGTTGGTCACCAGCATGTAGATGATGTCCAGCGCTCGGCAAAGCTTCACCACGTTGTAGGGGAGCTGTGTTAGCAAGAAGACGGCAACCACCGCTAACAGGACGCGCAGGGCCCGCCACTTTTTTTCCTTGCGCACGCCGGGTGCTTGGCCCAGGGCTCGGCCGACCCAGCAGTAACACACCACCATCACCAGGAAAGGCAGCACAAAGCGAAGGGTGACTTCCAGCAGCTCCAGGGTGGCCTTGGCGGGGCGGCCCATGCTGGGCGGGTACACGGAGGTGCAGTACATCCGGTAGTGGGAATGCTTGACCGTGGAGAAGACGAGTTCAGGCAGCCCCAGGAAGACGGCCACCGCCCACAAGACCACGCACACCAGCACCCACTGCCTCCTCGCCCGGGCGCCCCTCCCCGTCCTGTGAGCCACCGCCCGGTAGCGGTCCACGCTGATGCACGCCAGCAGCAGCATGCCGCAGCTGAAGTTGGCGCTGTAGAGGAAGGAGGTGAGCTTGCAGGCGGCCGCGCCCAACCGCCAGCCGTGCACCGCGTCGGCCGCCCAGAAGGGCAACGTGACGAGCAGCAGCAGGTCGGACGCGGCCAGGTTGAGGATGCAGACGTCGGTCAGCGTGCGCAGACGCGAGCGCGAGGCGTACACCGCCACCACCAGGGCGTTGCCCGCCAGGCCCACCACCAGAGCCAGCGAGTAGATGACCGGGAGGAATACGCCGGCGAAGGAGCGCACCGCCTCCTTGTCGCACACCGAGTGGTCGTAGCTGTAGTCGTAGCTGTCATTGTGGCTGAGTTCCTCTTCGTAATAGAAATCCTCCATCTTTTTCTGCTGGAGGGACGAAGAAGAAGAATTGAACAGGGAGGGGTTCGGTGGAATCTCTCCTGCATGGCTTCCCTAATGGTTTAATCCTCACGAACTAGCATGGCAAGTGAACACATCATTGCGCATCTGCTTGCCGTTTTTAAACTTTGAACTCTCTTCTCTTAACAATCATGACCAGTATTTAGCCCACCGGGAAATTTCTCAGAATCTTGTCGAAACGTAGAACCGACCGTAAAACACCATGTTCCAACAAGGACAGTGATGTAGTGTTTTAGAGTCCAAGTTTGTTATGCAATGGACAAAGCAGATGGAACATTCCGAAACATATCAAGTGTTTTCCCTGCTGCCACCAGCCACATATTCAACGCTGGAAGAAGTGATGGCCTTCATTATTTGTGTAAATATAAGCGAGACTGCTCGGAAACATGACCTGAAGATGACTGATTTCAGATGATTTGGTTCATGGAATGCATAACAAAATATTGAAATTGCTACAATATTAGGTACACAATCGAATGGGATAATATAATTGTTGTGGTTGCATGTTATAAAATTTTTCCTTGCCCCATTTTGCAATAAATAATGCTGTAATAATAAAATCGCCACATGAAATGACACTGATTTTTAATTAACATCTCTAGTTGAGTATTAAAATAAATAAACTGTAAGACAATAAACAAATTTGGCACTTCAGGTACCAGTAATCGTTATCACCATTTGGTTGTAAAGTCTACTCAAGTGGGACCTTGACTTCTCATTAAACTCTGAAGGGGAAAACAATTTTGTTTACGAAGCATAACAGGAAATTATAGAATACATTCAATCATCAGCAAAACATTAACATTCAGTCTAACTACAGGGAGAACTTTTTTTTTATTTTATTTGATTTTTTAATTCTTACCTTGTTCTTGTTTTTTGTCTGTTGCCGGGAATGAAATGTGCAGCGTTTGCACACACACGTCGACGCTTGTGTGTCTGTGGAGCCAAGTTGCCGGAGAAAAAAAAAAAAAAAACGCTCTGCAGCCCCTCCCTCAACTACCGGAGAACGCCCAGCCATTCACCGCATGTGTGCGTGTGACTAAATGTGGGCTCTCGTGCAGTAAAGTCTCTTTCAGCTTCCTGAGAAGTTTTTTGTTTACGTCCGCAAGCCAACACGCAAACAACCAACACCTTACTACTTACTAGTTCTGAGGTGAAGAAATGCAACACTTGGTTGTAGGATAAAGCTTTCTCATAATATTACCACTTTATTCTTGTAATAGTAAAACTTTGTAATGTCAATTTTTTTTATTGCATCACCTGATAAAAGCTACAACTTTTTTCTCAATATTATGACTTTATCATAAAAATGCAATTGCAATTTTATCTTGTAGTCCTTGTAAATTTTGGGGGGAAAAAAATGTTCCGGACTTGAAACTTCTGACTTTTTACATATATAACTGAAACTTTTCTAGAAAAATTGTAAATTTTTTACTCTACTACTTTGGCTTGATTCTCGTGATTTTATTTTATTTTTTTAATTTTTTATCTTATTTCAATGTCTCGATGTAATATTGTATATTCTTGTAAAATTTTCAAGCTCTTTTCTCTTTTGCCTTTCTTTGTAAATTGCCACATTTTCATGTATTCAACTTTTTCTGTCAATATTACTACTGCATTCTTTAAAAAGTCCAGCTGTTTTTTTTTGTTTTTGTTTTAAAATTCAGACCTTTCTCCGAAATATATACAGTGATGCTTTAAAGTAATGAGCACAATTGTAATTGTACAAAAACTAAACATCGCTTAATGATACACAAATGCTATGAATGGTCAGCAAGAGTCACATTGCACATCTCTGCTCACGTCAATGTCAAACTGAAAATATTTAAAAAAATAAATAAAAAATTGGCGCAGTATTTTGGATTTTATGAGCAATTTTTAGCATCCATAAGCTCATAAGTTTAAACATAACTGTAACTTCACAGATTTTTTCCTCTTTTTTAATTATTTTTTTATTTTTTATTTTTTTTTCATTTTCTTGTATGGATGTGACTTTATTCTCAGAAAAATACAGCTTTTTTCCTTGTAATAGTATTACTTCATTCTTCTAAAAGTAAAACTTTTTCATGCATTTTTTGGGGGGGGGGTCAGGTAAATTGTGACCTTAGAAAATGGATGGATAAACACAAAATTATATTTTTCTCATAACGGTATGGTTTTTTTTTTTTTGTTTTTGTTTTTTTTACAGTCTTAATATTTTTGCTCATATTGTCTTCATTGTTATGAAACAAATCCATAAATTATAATTTCTACTTATTACAGGAAGGTTAAACTATTTTCATTGCTTTTGTTTTCAATGTGACGCTAATACATATTGGTAGAAAAGGTCACCAATATGCAGCTTTATCCAAGCTAAGCTAAAACTTCAGTTTTACCCGATCTGAATGTCAACTTTAACAAAGTGTTATAAAGTTTGAACTGTGCAACATTCCTGGCCTGCGATGGACAAAGAGGCTAAGTTTAGCAACAACAAAAAAACGAAAAAAAAAACAAAAAGGGAAAATGTCTGACAGGTGGAGGGTGTAAATAAAAATAGAGGTTGAGAAGGTTGTCGTTACATTCCAGCGCAGATGGAAAACACGTTTGGACCTGACGGCTTCTGTCATTCTGTCTTGTGTAACGGGGGAAGCCGGCATGCCTCAGACTTTCCTCACTTGCAGCCGTTCGATGTGAAATTTGAAAAAACGATGCCATTAATACCATTTTTAGAGTAAAAATGGAAGAAAAAGAGCACTCTTCCACGTTTATGCTAAAAGGAAGAATAAAGATTTAACTGATAGCTAAACTGTTGCCGGGATTATTTGCAGTCGGTTAACAAAGTTTGGTCATCCGTGTTTACATTAAAGTATTGGTGTTTGTAGTAACAAGTCAGAGTACGAGTACAGACAGACGTACAGTATTGCTTTGGTGCATGTCCAGTTGTGTATGAAAGAGTGAAGATGTTGCATTGTGCTGCTGTCTGGTGTCCATATGTCCCGCTTCCGCAGGGGCTCATTGGATGGAAATCAAAACAGGAAGGCTGGCTTTTTGGTGGCCGCAACTTTGCAGATGACTTTGGAGGCCGCGTGAGACCAAGTAGCCACAAGTGTACATAAAAGTGGACCTCCAACTGGGCGAGGGGAGGCTGAGTTTAGAATGACCCCTTCAAACTTGTAATGATCTCGTTTTCCCACCCTTGGCGAACATTTCAGGAAATATAAATCAGCGTGTGGTCGGTCATCAATCCGTCACTGCCCTGGCTGTACTTCTCAGCTGGGGCGACATTTCCGAGCACTCACTAATACACACAAAAGGGTCACACAACGGTCAGGCAGTCGTTCCCAAAGTTGACAAAGTGTTTGTGTCTGTGTTGGTCCTCACAGGTGCGGGACATCCTCAATGCAAAGTGGCCATCGTGATGTGCAGGAGTGCCTCCGAGGATGCCAGTAGCAGGTCAGTGGATGCTTTGTCACCTCCTTGTACTACAAGAGCGTTGGAATTTTGAAAATGTACATTTCTGGCCACTGTCAAGCTATACCAACACAGTATACCGCGAACCATAACTGGTTTTCAATTGATTATTTTTATCTCATTCAAATACAATTAGAATCTGGCTTTCTCCAAATATTACAAATGTATTCTCATACAAACATAGATTATTATTTTTTTTTGGGTGGAACATTTGACTTTATTATTCTTGATTTTTTTTTTTTTTTAACTCATTTAAGAACTTACATTATCTCTGTAACCTCCTGACTACCAGCTATTCAAATTTGTCCTCTGTTGTGGACCTTTTTAAACCTGAGTATCTCCCACCCAGTGCATACGATTGAATTAACTCCTCCTGTGCTCTATAGAGGACATTCAGAGCTTTCCAATGATACCAAATGTGTAGGGGTGGGGCTTTGCTACCTTTGATTGCATCATAAAAGAAAATGGCTTCCCTCAGTGCAAGCACTTTTTAGGGAAGAGGAACAGTAAGTGTATAACACTTTTTATTGAACAAATTTAGGCTTTAAGTGTTGTTAGCATGTTTTCTATAAGACACATTCATGTATTGTTTGAATTATTTTAACTGTATTTGAGCCTAGCATTTTAAGTTTTAAGAAATGTCCTCTGTAGTGGACACATCATAGCTTAAAATTATAGGTGTCAAAATTATCGCGTTATCTCGCCAACTTAAAGTGCCTTTAACAGCACAAAAATTTTTTAACGCTCGATTAACGACCGCTTCCTTATATGGAAAGCCTCTAAAAGAATTTCAGTCGCGAAGCAGCAGAAACGTTCACATGAAAATTACCCAATAGAAATGCGGGTTTAGGACAAACTCACCAACAGAAATGAAGACAAGCCCTGATCTGTAAATTGAGAAGTCGTTTGATTGTTTAAATCCTGTATTTAAAAAGTGTCTTTTCCAGAGTGAAATGGAAGACAGCGCCTTTAATATGAAAAGTACTGGTTTCTGGTTTGCATGCACTAAAGAAGCATCATTTTACAATGAGCATGCTATTGAACTTAACAAAATAAAAGCATTCAGCGTTCCACAAAGGAATACACTAACACAATTTCGCAGTAATAAATTAAATAATGTTTTTTTTTTTTTTTTTTTTTTTTTTTACTGTTCAGTACATATTTTAAATGTTATTTTTGTATTCAATTGTAATGTATCACTGACTAAAAAATAAAACCCTATTTAAATTAGGAGAAAAAATGTAAATTTGATTGAAAATGTAGATATAAATTGAGGTATAAAATGTGCGATTAATCGTCAGTCAATTATTGAAGTCATGCGATTTAATTACGATTAAAAATTTTAATCGACTGACACGATACTTAAAATTAACTTTTTTTTTTTATTTTTTTTATTTCTTTTGCAGTATTCCAGTTACTTCACAAAGATTGATGTATATCAAAATAAACATGATTGGACAATTTTTTTTCCTGGTAGTCAGGAGGATAAGTGAATACGTAATGTAAAAAAAAAAAAAAAAATCAGGTAATCATCCCTCAAACATAAATTGGGTTCAAAAGAGACACCCAACAAATTGGGTCAAATAAATAGCTCAAAATGGTCAAATGAATTTCCCACAAAACAACCCAATAGTTTCATACAAGCCAACCCCATTTTCACAACACAACTTAATTTCTTGTTTTGTGGGTTATTCATTTAACACAATTTTTTGGATTGCATTGCATAAATAACCCAAAATGTTTTTGGGGTCCCTTTTTGACCCAACTGTTTCTAGTGTGTACAATTTTATTCCTTTAAAATTGCGACTTAATTTCTTTTTTTAAGACAAACAAACATAATTTTTCCTCATTATGACTTTATTCTCAACATTTTGAATCAAACAAATTATTTGACTACTGGTCCAATATATATTTTACCAATTAGTACAAGAAATGCATGAGAAAATCCAGAACCTGGCGATGAGCTAAATTCTAATCAGTTTTTTGTTTCTTGTTATTATTCTGTTGTTTTCCTGTTCCACTTACTGTTAAATTTGTGATTGAGAGTGTGGACTTTGTCCTTCTGTCGCGACATAAAGAAGTCATTATGGTGTTTATTTGGTGTTCCGTGTTGTTAACCGAGCAAGCCACACCCAGGAAATACAGCACAGCGTGTACTCGTTCAGTTCAACAACAACAACAACAAATCACAAATATGCAAAACGTATTTTCGGGCGTTTGCAGGCACGCCAGACACAGTATGATCCTGGTGCCGATGGATACGGCGGGTGTGAAGTTGATCAGGCCTCTCACCGTGTTTGGACAAGACGGTATGAACGCCACATCATTAGTGACACCTGTGCTGTGATGCACCTCACATTGATGGTGGGAAAAGTTTTGTGATGATTTATCGTAGTCTCATTTTTTTTTATATATATATCACATAAAAGGCGGCATATTAACAGGGGTGTGTAGATTTTTTATCCAGTGTATAAAGTACAAATTCTACTTTAGCTATAAATATAAAAAGGGAAAAAAATGTAATGTGTAATGATTTTATCTTCAAACATTATTTTTTCATCACTGGCTGTTAATATAGGTCAAACTAACGAAGTAAAAACGAGTTACATTTTATTAGGCATTACATATATGTACAGTATTAGCATCAAATGCCCCATAAATAGGAAAACATCAGAATTTGGATCGATAATATTTTTGCTCAACTCCAAAAGTATTGGTAACATTTTAAAATACTTGCAGAATGTCCAAAAACGATAAACATTTGATCAATTTAGCACTTATTGTATTAGATGGTGTCCCTAATGATATGTCCACTGTGGGCTTTTGGCTAACTTGATGTCTTTTCCCAGACGCCATCCATGGGGGCCATTTTGAGGTGCACTTTGAAAACGTGCGCGTACCCGTCGGCAACATCATTCTTGGTAGGTGGCAGCAGGTGTGGTTTTTAAAAAAAAAAATAACTATCCAGCCCTTCTTTTTTTCCTAAAATTCCTTTAATAAATGTAATGTTTTTTGGTTTTGGTTTTGTTTTTTTAAATAATTATCCAGCCCTTCTTTTTTCCTAAAATTCCTTTAATGTAATGTTTTTTTTTAAATAATTATCCAGCCCTTTTTTTCCCTAAAATTCCTTTAATAAATGTGATGGGTTTTTTTTTTTTTGTTTGTTTGTTTTTTTGCATTCATTTACCGGTAATATTATTATTTTACATTTACATTTTCACATGTGGTTTTGTGTTTGAGTATTTTTTGCAACAATATCGGCTATTTTTCTCGTGTGCAAACGTTATCTTGTTGTTGTCAGGCGAAGGCCGAGGCTTTGAGATCGCTCAGGGTCGTCTGGGTCCGGGCCGCCTGCATCACTGCATGCGCGCCGTGGGCCTAGCCGAGCTGGCGCTGGAGCTGCTCTGCCAGCGCGCCGCCTCCAGGCGAGCCTTTGGCAAGAAGCTCTACCAACATGTAGGCAAACGCTCTCTTAAAAGCCGCTGTCGACACCTAGTGGACAACTCATGACTGACGTGTGTGTAGGAGGTGGTCGCTCACTGGATCGCAGAGTGCCGAATCATGATTGAGCAAACTCGCCTGCTCACACTCAGTGCCGCGCACGCGCTCGATACGCTCGGCAGCCGCGCCGCTCGCAAACAGGTGACATTCACAACAAAACTTCTCCAAATGTGCTCTTTGTTTTGCTTTTTCTTTGGCTTTTTGTGTAAGATGCTGCCACAGAAAAGTGAAATGGGGAAACAATCTAGTACTACAAATTCTTTATCTTTTTAGAAAATGTACTACTGTATTTTTTAATGTAGTTGCAAACATTTCCCACAAAAGCTGTAATTAAAATGATTTTTTTAAGAATTATTTTTGTTTTATTTACTTTAAACATATTTGTTTATTTATGTTTGCTACTAGCCCACCTTTTATTTCCCTTTCCAAACAAGTCAGTCAGGTGTATTTAGTGATTTTGATGGCGGTGTGTTCTAGTTTTTTAAAGTGTTTTTTACGTGCTTCATCTGTGCAGATTGCGCTGATCAAAGTGGCAGCGGGCAGGATGGCGTGCAAAGTGGTGGACTGTGCCATCCAAGTGTTCGGCGGTGCCGGCGTCTCTGGAGATTTCCCTCTGGCACAGATGTGAGTGTTGACTTGTCATCACACAGAGGAGGGAAAAAAAATATATATATTTTTTTAAATTTCAGGTATTCCTACGCAAGAACTCTGCGTCTCGCTGACGGGCCAGACGAGGTGCACTTGTCTACCATTGCCCGTCTGGAGCTGAGAGATCAACTCGCTAAAGCCAAACTGTGACGTAATCATCATCATCATCATCACGTGACTTCAAAACAAGCTACGCAAGCACGAGAGGTCTGTCGCTGTTTTCTTTCCTGTCACATTTGGTGGTACCATGCCGTAAAAACCATAAGACGGGAATTAGAACTTAATAGAACGAGGGAACATAGTGGCACAGTTGGTGAATTGATACCAGATTGTGTAATGATATCTCACATTTTCAGTTTTGTTTAATATCAAACTAACTATAGATTATGTACTGATTTTGTACTTTGTTTATACAACTTTATATTGTTGTCATTCTTCAATGACGATGCCTTGGGGCTAAATCATTTGTTTGATCAATTGAGATGGATCTGATTGATTGACATCATAAAGCCAAGCTACAAACCAATCAGTTTGATTGACATGTGCAATATGAGGTTTCAAATTGATATATATATATAATGCATTTTTCACTGTTCGCCAAAAATTTTGACTGCCTCACAAATGGGGCAAGGAGAAACTGTATAGTCGTAAATAAATACATGTAAATAAATACAAACGAGTCTGAGCCAATGTCATGTTTTATGAAAGTGTTTTCCAAAGCACGTCTTTTTTGCCACATGCACATTTTTACAGCACTCGGGCATCTTCGGAGGAGTTTTTTTTTATTTTTTATTTTTTTTATATTTTTTTTTATTTATTTTTTTTTTTTTTTCTCCTTCATTTTTGTGATATGCGAGAGGCTCACACCTGGAAATGGGGACTGTTGACCACCTTAAACTGTTATCAAGGTAAGAGAACGTCTTTACATGATAAAAAAAAATAACTTAGATTTTAAAATAAGGACTACTCAGAGAATGATGCAATAAAACATTCTAACTTTAATACTTATTGCAAAACAGTACAATTATAAATTATAACAGAGTGCTGAACATCTTTTGTGTGATTTCCCCCCCCCCCCCCCCCCTACAAAATAGCGACAAGCCATTTCCTTCCACGAGCAAGCAAAACAAGCTCAGGCTGACATTCGCATTCTTTATTGATGAAAACGACTCAAGAGAAACATGCTTTGAATTCCTCAACCAAAATCGAGCAAACCAAAATGTGGATGGTGGTGATTATTATGACTATAATTCAACCAAAATGTTATTGCCTAAACAATAATTGTTTACCTGACCAGATACAGCAACCCTTTCCTTGTAAGAAAATGCACACTCGCGTTAACACAAACTCACATTAATGTTGTCCACCACATATTGCAACTTGGAAATTTGGCACTCTGCCGTAACGAGAAGAAAGGTGACTGATCATTTTCATATATAAGGCGAGCATAAAGCGCTGATTGACTCACGATTCCACCCACTGCACATTCCCAATGAAAATACTTCATAAACAGCCACCACTAACACCATCATATCGAGAACACGTCAGTGGGAGATGTTTGAGGTGGTAAAAATGAGCAGTTTTTTTTTTCCCCCATTTATTAATTTATTTTTATTTTTTTTTAAAAAGGCAGGAAATTCCTAAAGCGCTATTAGACTTAAATGGGTGACCCATCAGAACCTGCAATCTTGGCTGCCTTCAAATCCCCACCAAAAATGTCGGGACAGAACAAAAAGGCCAAGTGTGAAACATCCCAGTAAAAAAAAAAAAAAAAATATATATATATATATATATATATATATATATATATATATATATATATATATATATATATATATATCCTAACATTATTTACATACTACAAGTTAAATCAAGTACTTGCATTACTCTACGTAGACAAAAAAAAAAAAAAAAAAAAAAAAAAAAAGCACTTAGGGGTATTTTTTTTTCTTATTAAGAATGACTGGGAAAAAAACCTTAGCTGGCTAAAAAAAAAAAAAAAAAAGTTTTAAAATGTGTGGTTTCAGTTGTGACACTTTACTTTGCGCTCATTTTTGTCATTTTCTATGTCCGATTGGAAACTTCGGTTATCACTCAACTTTTACTTTATTTATGAAGTTATTGTAAGGTGCACAAATTACATTTATCTTGAATCGATGCTAGATTTTCTGCAATGTCAATTTAATTGCCGATAAACAGCATACGTTGATCTTTACGCATCCTTTATTCCAATAAACAGCATCACCATTAATCATACCACCACAAATATTAAATGTTATTTATCTTGATTTAAACATACGCTACATTTATTTCTGATAAGCATAACATAAGGCCACAAAAATGGTTGCATATGTTGACTGTATCGTGCCAATTTGTAGCATTTTTGCGCTCAGTTTTTTTTATTTATTTATTTTATTTTTTATTTTCGATAAACATCACCTTTATCATTAGACCGAGAATATTAAAGCATATTTACGTTAATGCTTGAATTTTAGGTGACACAAAAAAAAAAAAAAAGTCTTGCACAACTGGTTATGGGTTCCTAGTTCCAGAATTGGGAATCTGCACACATGAACATCCTGTACTGTTCCATCAAACGTAAATACGTGACAAAAAAAAAGAAGTTCTGAGCAGTTTTGGTGTCTTCCATGTAAGTTTTTTTTTTTTTGCAATTCTCCCGAGTAAAAAGATTGGCGTTAACTGAAAATGTATGTTGTACATAATGGCAAAAAACAAAAAGCGCATTCAGTAGTTGTGCGGAAATTAAGGCATTGTTAAACGTTGCAAGGTTGTTAATTGAGATTGTGCAAATGCATCAAATATCGGAGAAAAGCAAAAAGCGAAGACTGAACGCTGGTTGTACATCCTCAAATACACTGTAAACATTTTTTCCGGTTTTTTTTTTTTGAGTGATTCCTAAAGTGTACGTCATCATACTTCAGCCCCGCCGCCTCATTCAACAAGGAGACCTTTTCTTTGGCAGTAGTGGTTTTCTTTACAGCCGTAGAAAAAACATTGCAATAATCTCTATGTAGATTTAAATATGTTCTTCTTTTTTTTTTTTTTCTTCTTTCAGATTTTCACATCTTTGAGGCAAGTCACCGTCCCAAGGTAGTAAACGGCAGTTTAGCTGATGGTGAGCTGAGCAAAGCCGATCAATTTGACGTCATCTGGTATTTCCGATCCTTCGATTCCGGAAGCCTGCAAAAAGGATAACAGCAACTCATCAGAGGGCAATAAGTAAGTAAGATGTTATTTACATGCTGGGAAACTCACCAGTTTGAAAACGACATTTTTATCGGTTTTAGACTCGTCGACTATTTTCTGTAAATTTGCAGCAACTGTTAAAAAAAAAAAAAAAAAAAAAAGTTTTTTTTTTTTGTTTTTTTCCCCCCCACACCCATCTGGAAGAAGTAAATTAGAACATTATCACTGACCTACTACTAAATCCCTCCCATCCACCAGGCCTGCTGACACCAACTCTTGAGAGACGCCGTCTGCTGTGTCTGAACAAAAACACGTGACTATGAATTTCATTATTTTAAAATTGTGTTCCCTCATTTATCGCGGGTGTTAGCAATAATGGAAATCCGTGTTAATTAAAATAAAAAAAAATAAAATAAAAAAACGCCTTTAATTATGTATATATATTTTTTATGATTGTTTTTTTTCTTTTTTTCGTTTTTGGTATGATTTTTACTTTATTATAAATGCTTTTTCATTCATCATATGTTCTTTTTTTTTTCATTTATATTCATTTTTTCAGTGTATTTTTTCATTTGTTTTTTCACTTTTACATGATTTTTAGTTTATTATGAATGCTTTTTCATTCAGTCATTTTTTTCCGTTAAATGTTTTTTTATGTAATTGTTATACAGTACAATATACATTTTTCATTTTTATGATTTTTAGTTTTATTATGAATGCATTTTCATTCAGTCATTTTTTTTCCCATTCAAATTATTATTATTTTTTTTTTTTGTGTTATACAGCACATTATATATTTTCTATTTCCAGAATGCAATGATGTGGAGTGCCCGGAGGTCCCCGGGTCGGACGTAGGGTTCGAGATATGGCCACACAAAGACCAAAAAAAAAAAAAAACACGCTGTAAAAAATTCACGAGGCTGCGAAAGATCTACCTGCAATAAACGAGGGAACACTGTAGACAAATATTCTGAATGATAATCTAATTGACATATTTCGCTTACCTCTGCCTGGCATGAACTCGAAGCGGATATCATTTAGCTCCCTCTTTTTATTTCTGCAGAGAGTATTGTTGGTTGGTGGGACAAATTCCATGATGAGATGATAATAAACAACACAAAGATGAGCACCTGAAACGCACCTTAACCGTAATACCAAACTAATTGGAGACGTCAGGTTGCTTGAGGTGGGAGGAACCTGAGCAAAAAGAAAAACACTTTTCGCTCTCTGATTCTTTTGTTTGTTTTTCCTTTGCAGGTGTCTGTTACCGGTGTAGGAGCAGCAGTGATGGTCCCTCCATCCGTTGCGGGGTGAGGGGCGACGGGTGCGGTCGGCGGAAGGGCGGCTGCATCCTGAGGTAGTTCTGCTTCACCTGCAGCAGCAGGCGCTCCGCTCAAAGGCTCCGGCGTCGGGAACATCTGAGCACAAACGGTGAGTTCTAAAGCCGAGCGCCCTCACTTGAACGCCTCATTGGGGGGGGAACAAAAAACCCTCCGAGGACTCACCGCGGAGTTTTGCGGCGCCTCCTTCACTCTTGGCGACTGGCAAAAGACAAATACGAGACGATTAGATTGCAAAAGTCCCGACCGACATTATTTCAGAGCATGGATAGCACACAGGAAGTAAAAGGCACACAAGGAAGTACAGGTGCGTCTCGATACGTTTGAAAAATATGCCAAATGATTTGAAGCTGCTCAGTTCAAAAAGAGAAAGTGAAAGTTATTTTAATATCTTATTTGTTTAATGAGTATTTGATCATTTTGAAGATGACGAGACAATCTAAATTGAAATAGATAATTAAAATCTGACCAGTATTTTCCTGTGTTAAATGAATACCTATGACTTTTGGAGTTTAACTACTGAAATACAATTTTCTACAATATACTGATTGCAGACGCACCTGTCAAAAGGGCACACAGGAAGGTGGGAGGAGTTAATTGGCTCACACAATTAATGTCATGAAAGTCCTGCCAGGTTCCATTAAAGGAACAGTTCGGCTTTTTTGACATAAATCTATTTCATCCTCACCTCCAGTGTGTGCGATCAGCACTGACTTACCCTTGACAGCGTTCTGTGACACGAGTTCTGGTCCGGTGTTGGTCGAGAGGAAAATAGTCCAGCAAGCTGGCTGGGGTCACGGAAATAAAGCGTTTTTCTTCTAAAAACAATTTGTGTTCAAAAGAGTGATACATTTGCATCATTAAACTTCTTTTCTGAAAAAAGTCAGACGCCATTACCGCCAGCCACTACTTTTCTGTTTGTTCGCATCACTGCGCGGCGCCCCGCAGGCAGCTGATGAACGCGCACTAATCTACAAGTTGTTTGTCTTTTCGAAGGCGGAAGGCACGACTATCAGCTGTCTGCAGCGCATCGATTAGCTGTCTACAGGGCGACGCGCAGTGATACGAACGAACAGAAAAATAGGGCCCGACGGTAATGGCGTCTGACTTTTTTCAGAAAGGAGTATTGTGATGCAAATGTATCACTCTTTTGAAAACTAATAGTTTTTAGAAGAAAAACGCTTTATTTCCGTGACCCCAGCCAGCTTGCTGGACTATTTTCCTCTCGACCAACACCGGACCGGAACTCGTGTCACAGAACGCTGTCAGGGGTAAGTCAGTGCTGATCGCACACACTGGAGGTGAGGATGAAATTGAGATTCATGTCAAAAAAGCCGAACTAACCCTTTAAGTTAAGGAAAAGATGGAACGGGTCTGTAAGTCATTCCCTGCCATCGCTATACATTTACTTATTTCTTTTTAATAAAAAGTTCTTATTAATTTTTTTATCTTAAAAAGCAAGTGTAGCATAAGTCTAACTTAAACATTTTTTTTCTCTTCACACACTACAACCTCATCAAAACCAGGAGTGAAAAATACAATAATTTGCCCACTTTAAATGAATTAAATGTCGAGTATAGAATCACACTGTTAATATTTCATGGGAAAAAAAACAACAAAAAAGCAGTGTGATTTAGGAGCGACCGATGTTAGTCACACAAACACAAGCGCACATGTACTTGCACTGATGACATTTTCACAAAAAGACATCGAGTTGTCCGACATGTGGCCGAGAACAAAACAGCAACTGAAATTTCAACAATTTTGACTTTAAGGTGCAAACTGATTGCAAGTGATTTGGTGAGTTAAAAAAACAAAAAACAAAAAAAAGCTAGATATGAACAAATACAGATGGCTTCCAGGAAAGGGAACTCTCGGTCAACCATGCGGAACAAAAGTTATATTCAGAATTGATTTCATTGTTGTTGTGTGAACCTCATCATTATCAATAACTGCCAAGAGGAGCAATCGCATAATCCTGTCATTTATGTTATACATGTTTCCAGGATGTGGACTCCATGTCGAGAATACAAAAGAAGATGGCTTGTGCAGGACTACACTTAGCATGCTAAAGGTTTGAAGTTAAGGTTGCAAAGGGCTAATACGTTTTTTGTGTGGGCCGAAGTGAGCGTGCGTCTAACGAGAGTCCTTCCTTGTTAGGGGAAGGCCATGTGTATTGCGCTGGCAAGTGAACAAACAACCCTGGACGCCGGCAGCTCGAGTGGGTAGGAGAAGCGCACTTGTCGCCGGGGGGCGCCAGCAGGCTTCACCTGCTGCTCCTTCGCCGTCAAACAGAACACACATACGCACATGTGAGACGCACATGGAGATACAGTGGACGCCGCTCGCGGGCGCTTGGGACGGACAAACGAGGCAAGAGAGGACGCCGGCGGGTGGGCGGGCGCGGGCGGGCCCTGCTCACCCTCAAGGCAGCAACGGCCGCTTTGCCTTCCTCGCTCTCTTCATCCAGCTCGTCGTCACTCCACTCCCACTCGCCGTCCTCAGTCTTGTGCAAGCGCCCGCTGGAACCCGGGACACGACGTACCTGGGGCCAGCGCACAAGGAATGGAAACAATGTTTTGTATACATGCATTTTGGAAAAGAAACACTGTCTAATAAATCTTAACTTGGTGTTTTTAAGTGACAAAATACTGGCTGTGAACAATGTGATTCTATTGTACTTAAATGTCCATAATTGTTTGTTTTGTTGTTCTTGTTTTGCTTATCTTTCCTGCACAATTGATTTCTCTTCCATGTGCAGTTCTTTGCATACAGCAATGCTTGTTTTGTTTTAAAGTTCTTTATAAAGTTGAGTTGAGTAAGACTTAAAACATATGCTAAAGCAAAAGCATAGGTAGAGCTATGATGCATAGGATGGCAAAAAATAAAAGCGAATAAAACGCCTTACTTTAAACGTTGAGAAAATAAATAAAACGCCTTATTATACATGCTTGATTTAAAAAAAAAAAAAAACAGCTTATTTTTTTCCAAAATTAAAACGCCTTTTTTTTTTTTCTCAAAAATAAAACGCCTTACTATACATGGTCGTTTTTTCCCCAAAAATAAAACGCCTTACTATACATGGTCGTTTTTTCCCCAAAAATAAAACGCCTTACTATATATACATGGTCTTTTTTTTTCCAAAAATAAAACGCCTTACTATACATGGTCGTTTTTTTCCAAAAATAAAACGCCTTACTATACATGGTCGTTTTTTCCCAAAAATAAAACGCCTTACTATACATGGTCGTTTTTTCCCAAAAATAAAACGCCTTACTATACATGGTCGTTTTTTTACCAAAAATAAAACGCCTTACTATACATGGTCGTTTTTTTCCCAAAAATAAAACGCCTTACTATACATGGTCGTTTTTTTCCAAAAATAAAACGCCTTACTATACATGGTCGTTTTTTCCCAAAAATAAAACGCCTTACTATACATGGTCGTTTTTTCCCAAAAATAAAACGCCTTACTATACATGGTCGTTTTTTCCCAAAAATAAAACGCCTTACTATACATGGTCGTTTTTTCCCAAAAATAAAACGCCTTACTATACATGGTCGTTTTTTCCCAAAAATAAAACGCCTTACTATACATGGTCGTTTTTTTCCAAAAATAAAACGCCTTACTATACATGGTCGTTTTTTTCCCAAAAATAAAACGCCTTACTATACATGGTCGTTTTTTCCCAAAAATAAAACGCCTTACTATACATGGTCGTTTTTTTCCAAAAATAAAACGCCTTACTATACATGGTCGTTTTTTCCCAAAAATAAAACGCCTTACTATACATGGTCGTTTTTTCCCAAAAATAAAACACCTTACTATACATGGTCGTTTTTTTTCCCAAAAATAAAACGCCTTACTATACATGGTCGTTTTTTCCCCAAAAATAAAACGCCCTACTATACATGGTCGTTTTTTTTCCCAAAAATAAAACGCCTTACTATACATGGTCGTTTTTTCCCCAAAAATAAAACGCCCTACTATACATGGTCGTTTTTTTCCCCAAAAATAAAACGCCCTACTATACATGGTCGTTTTTTTTCCCAAAAATAAAACGCCTTACTATACATGGTCGTTTTTTCCCCAAAAATAAAACGCCTTACTATACATGGTCGTTTTTTCCCCAAAAATAAAACGCCTTACTATATATACATGGTCTTTTTTTTTCCAAAAATAAAACGCCTTACTATACATGGTCGTTTTTTTCCAAAAATAAAACGCCTTACTATACATGGTCGTTTTTTCCCAAAAATAAAACGCCTTACTATACATGGTCGTTTTTTCCCAAAAATAAAACGCCTTACTATACATGGTCGTTTTTTTACCAAAAATAAAACGCCTTACTATACATGGTCGTTTTTTTCCCAAAAATAAAACGCCTTACTATACATGGTCGTTTTTTTCCAAAAATAAAACGCCTTACTATACATGGTCGTTTTTTCCCAAAAATAAAACGCCTTACTATACATGGTCGTTTTTTCCCAAAAATAAAACGCCTTACTATACATGGTCGTTTTTTCCCAAAAATAAAACGCCTTACTATACATGGTCGTTTTTTCCCAAAAATAAAACGCCTTACTATACATGGTCGTTTTTTCCCAAAAATAAAACGCCTTACTATACATGGTCGTTTTTTTCCAAAAATAAAACGCCTTACTATACATGGTCGTTTTTTTCCCAAAAATAAAACGCCTTACTATACATGGTCGTTTTTTCCCAAAAATAAAACGCCTTACTATACATGGTCGTTTTTTTCCAAAAATAAAACGCCTTACTATACATGGTCGTTTTTTCCCAAAAATAAAACGCCTTACTATACATGGTCGTTTTTTCCCAAAAATAAAACACCTTACTATACATGGTCGTTTTTTTTCCCAAAAATAAAACGCCTTACTATAAATGGTCGTTTTTTCCCCAAAAATAAAACGCCCTACTATACATGGTCGTTTTTTTTCCCAAAAATAAAACGCCTTACTATACATGGTCGTTTTTTCCCCAAAAATAAAACGCCCTACTATACATGGTCGTTTTTTTCCCCAAAAATAAAACGCCCTACTATACATGGTCGTTTTTTTTCCCAAAAATAAAACGCCTTACTATACATGGTCGTTTTTTTCCAAAAATAAAACGCCTTACTATACATGGTCGTTTTTTTCCAAAAATAAAACGCCTTACTATACATGGTCGTTTTTTCCCAAAAATAAAACGCCTTACTATACATGGTCGTTTTTTCCCAAAAATAAAACGCCTTACTATACATGGTCGTTTTTTCCCAAAAATAAAACGCCTCACTATACATGGTCGTTTTTTTCCAAAAATAAAACGCCTTACTATACATGGTCGTTTTTTTCCAAAAATAAAACGCCTTACTATACATGGTCGTTTTTTCCCCAAAAATAAAACGCCTTACTATACATGGTCGTTTTTTTCCCAAAAATAAAACGCCTTACTATACATGGTCGTTTTTTCCCAAAAATAAAACGCCTTACTATACATGGTCGTTTTTTCCCAAAAATAAAACGCCTTACTATACATGGTCGTTTTTTCCCAAAAATAAAACGCCTTACTATACATGGTCGTTTTTTCCCCAAAAATAAAACGCCTTACTATACATGGTCGTTTTTTTCCAAAAATAAAACGCCTTACTATACATGGTCGTTTTATTCCAAAAATAAAACGCCTTACTATACATGGTCGTTTTTTTCCAAAAATAAAACGCCTTACTATACATGGTCGTTTTTTTCCAAAAATAAAACGCCTTACTATACATGGTCGTTTTTTCCCAAAAATAAAACGCCTTACTATACATGGTCGTTTTTTTCCAAAAATAAAACGCCTTACTATACATGGTCGTTTTTTCCCCAAAAATAAAACGCCTTACTATACATGGTCCGTTTTTTCCCAAAAATAAAACGCCTTACTATACATGGTCGTTTTTTTCCAAAAATAAAAAGCCTTACTATACATGGTCGTTTTTTTCCAAAAATAAAACGCCTTACTATACATGGTCGTTTTTTTCCAAAAATAAAACGCCTTACTATACATGGCCGTTTTTTTCCAAAAATAAAAAGCCTTACTATACATGGTCGTTTTTTTCCAAAAATAAAACGCCTTACTATACATGGTCGTTTTTTCCCAAAAATAAAACGCCTTACTATACATGGTCGTTTTTTTCCAAAAATAAAACGCCTTACTATACATGGTCGTTTTTTCCCAAAAATAAAACGCCTTACTATACATGGTCGTTTTTTTCCAAAAATAAAACGCCTTACTATACATGGTCGTTTTTTTCCAAAAATAAAACGCCTTACTATACATGGTCGTTTTTTTCCAAAAATAAAACGCCTTACTATACATGGTCGTTTTTTCCCAAAAATAAAACGCCTTACTATACATGGTCGTTTTTTTCCAAAAATAAAACGCCTTACTATACATGGTCGTTTTTTCCCAAAAATAAAACGCCTTACTATACATGGTCGTTTTTTCCCAAAAATAAAACGCCTTACTATACATGGTCGTTTTTTCCCAAAAATAAAACGCCTTACTGTACATGGTCGTTTTTTCCCAAAAATAAAACGCCTTACTATACATGGTCGTTTTTTTCCAAAAATAAAACGCCTTACTATACATGGTCGTTTTTTTCCAAAAATAAAACGCCTTACTATACATGGTCGTTTTTTTCCAAAAATAAAACACCTTACTATACATGGTCGTTTTTTCCCAAAAATAAAACGCCTTACTATACATGGTCGTTTTTTTCCAAAAATAAAACGCCTTACTATACATGGTCGTTTTTTCCCAAAAATAAAACGCCTTACTATACATGGTCGTTTTTTTCCAAAAATAAAACACCTTACTATACATGGTCGTTTTTTCCCAAAAATAAAATGCCTTACTATACATGGTCGTTTTTTTCCAAAAATAAAACACCTTACTATACATGGTCGTTTTTTTCCAAAAAAATAAAACGCCTTACTATACATGGTCGTTTTTTTCCAAAAATAAAACGCCTTACTATACATGGTCGTTTTTTTCCAAAAATAAAACGCCTTACTATACATGGTCGTTTTTTTCCAAAAATAAAACGCCTTACTATACATGGTCGTTTTTTTCCAAAAATAAAACGCCTTACTATACATGGTCGTTTTTTCCCAAAAATAAAACGCCTTACTATACATGGTCGTTTTTTCCCAAAAAATAAAACGCCTTACTATACATGGTCGTTTCTTTCCCAAAAATAAAACGCCTTACTATACATGGCCGTTTTTTTCCAAAAATAAAACGCCTTACTATACATGGTCGTTTTTTCCCAAAAATAAAACGCCTTACTATACATGGTCGTTTTTTCCCAAAAATAAAACGCCTTACTATACATGGTCGTTTTTTCCCAAAAATAAAACGCCTTACTATACATGGTCGTTTTTTCCCAAAAATAAAACGCCTTACTATACATGGTCGTTTTTTTCCAAAAATAAAACGCCTTACTATACATGGTCGTTTTTTTCCCAAAATAAAACGCCTTACTATACATGGTCGTTTTTTCCCAAAAATTAAAAGCCTTACTATACATGGTCGTTTTTTTCCCAAAAATAAAACGCCTTACTATACATGGTCGTTTTTTTCCAAAAATAAAAAGCCTTACTATGCATGGTCGTTTTTTTCCAAAAATGAAACGCCTTACTATACATGGTCGTTTTTTTCCCCAAAAATAAAACGCCTTACTATACATGGTTGTTTTTTCCCAAAAATAAAACGCCTTACTATACATGGTCGTTTTTTTCCAAAAATTAAAAGCCTTACTATACATGGTCGTTTTTTTCCAAAAATTAAAAGCCTTACTATACATGGTCGTTTTTTCCCAAAAATAAAACGCCTTACTATACATGGTCGTTTTTTCCCAAAAATAAAACGCCTTACTATACATGGTCGTTTTTTTCCAAAAATAAAACGCCTTACTATACATGGTCGTTTTTTTCCAAAAATAAAACGCCTTACTATACATGGTCGTTTTTTTCCAAAAATAAAACACCTTACTATACATGGTCGTTTTTTTTCCCAAAAATAAAACGCCTTACTATACATGGTCGTTTTTTTCCCCAAAAATAAAACACCTTACTATACATGGTCGTTTTTTTTCCCAAAAATAAAACGCCTTACTATACATGGTCGTTTTTTCCCCAAAAATAAAACGCCCTACTATACATGGTCGTTTTTTTTCCCAAAAATAAAACGCCCTACTATACATGGTCGTTTTTTTTCCCAAAAATAAAACGCCTTACTATACATGGTCGTTTTTTTCCAAAAATAAAACGCCTTACTATACATGGTCGTTTTTTCCCCAAAAATAAAACGCCTTACTATACATGGTCGTTTTTTTCCCAAAAATAAAACGCCTTACTGTACATGGTCGTTTTTTTCCCAAAATAAAACGCCTTACTATACATGGTCGTTTTTTCCCAAAAATTAAAAGCCTTACTATACATGGTCGTTTTTTTCCAAAAATAAAACGCCTTACTATACATGGTCGTTTTTTTCCAAAAATAAAACACCTTACTATACATGGTCGTTTTTTCCCAAAAATAAAATGCCTTACTATACATGGTCGTTTTTTTCCAAAAATAAAACGCCTTACTATACATGGTCGTTTTTTCCCCAAAAATAAAACGCCCTACTATACATGGTCGTTTTTTTTCCCAAAAATAAAACGCCTTACTATACATGGTCGTTTTTTCCCCAAAAATAAAACGCCCTACTATACATGGTCGTTTTTTTCCCCAAAAATAAAACGCCCTACTATACATGGTCGTTTTTTTTCCCAAAAATAAAACGCCTTACTATACATGGTCGTTTTTTTTCCCAAAAATAAAACGCCTTACTATACATGGTCGTTTTTTTCCAAAAATAAAACGCCTTACTATACATGGTCGTTTTTTTCCAAAAATAAAACGCCTTACTATACATGGTCGTTTTTTCCCAAAAATAAAACGCCTTACTATACATGGTCGTTTTTTCCCAAAAATAAAACGCCTTACTATACATGGTCGTTTTTTCCCAAAAATAAAACGCCTCACTATACATGGTCGTTTTTTTCCAAAAATAAAACGCCTATACATGGTCGTTTTTTTCCAAAAATAAAACGCCTTACTATACATGGTCGTTTTTTCCCAAAAATAAAACGCCTTACTATACATGGTCGTTTTTTTCCCAAAAATAAAACGCCTTACTATACATGGTCGTTTTTTCCCAAAAATAAAACGCCTTACTATACATGGTCGTTTTTTCCCAAAAATAAAACGCCTTACTATACATGGTCGTTTTTTCCCAAAAATAAAACGCCTTACTATACATGGTCGTTTTTTCCCCAAAAATAAAACGCCTTACTATACATGGTCGTTTTTTTCCAAAAATAAAACGCCTTACTATACATGGTCGTTTTATTCCAAAAATAAAACGCCTTACTATACATGGTCGTTTTTTTCCAAAAATAAAACGCCTTACTATACATGGTCGTTTTTTTCCAAAAATAAAACGCCTTACTATACATGGTCGTTTTTTCCCAAAAATAAAACGCCTTACTATACATGGTCGTTTTTTTCCAAAAATAAAACGCCTTACTATACATGGTCGTTTTTTCCCCAAAAATAAAACGCCTTACTATACATGGTCCGTTTTTTCCAAAATAAAACGCCTTACTATACATGGTCGTTTTTTTCCAAAAATAAAAAGCCTTACTATACATGGTCGTTTTTTTCCAAAAATAAAACGCCTTACTATACATGGTCGTTTTTTTCCAAAAATAAAACGCCTTACTATACATGGCCGTTTTTTTCCAAAAATAAAAAGCCTTACTATACATGGTCGTTTTTTTCCAAAAATAAAACGCCTTACTATACATGGTCGTTTTTTCCCAAAAATAAAACGCCTTACTATACATGGTCGTTTTTTTCCAAAAATAAAACGCCTTACTATACATGGTCGTTTTTTCCCAAAAATAAAACGCCTTACTATACATGGTCGTTTTTTTCCAAAATTAAACGCCTTACTATACATGGTCGTTTTTTTCCAAAAATAAAACGCCTTACTATACATGGTCGTTTTTTTCCAAAAATAAAACGCCTTACTATACATGGTCGTTTTTTCCCAAAAATAAAACGCCTTACTATACATGGTCGTTTTTTTCCAAAAATAAAACGCCTTACTATACATGGTCGTTTTTTTCCCAAAAATAAAACGCCTTACTATACATGGTCGTTTTTTCCCAAAAATAAAACGCCTTACTATACATGGTCGTTTTTTCCCAAAAATAAAACGCCTTACTGTACATGGTCGTTTTTTCCCAAAAATAAAACGCCTTACTATACATGGTCGTTTTTTTCCAAAAATAAAACGCCTTACTATACATGGTCGTTTTTTTCCAAAAATAAAACGCCTTACTATACATGGTCGTTTTTTTCCAAAAATAAAACACCTTACTATACATGGTCGTTTTTTCCCAAAAATAAAACGCCTTACTATACATGGTCGTTTTTTTCCAAAAATAAAACGCCTTACTATACATGGTCGTTTTTTCCCAAAAATAAAACGCCTTACTATACATGGTCGTTTTTTTCCAAAAATAAAACACCTTACTATACATGGTCGTTTTTTCCCAAAAATAAAATGCCTTACTATACATGGTCGTTTTTTTTCCAAAAATAAAACACCTTACTATACATGGTCGTTTTTTTCCAAAAAAATAAAACGCCTTACTATACATGGTCGTTTTTTTCCAAAAATAAAAACGCCTTTACTATACATGGTCGTTTTTTCCAAAAATAAAACGCCTTTACTATACATGGTCGTTTTTTCCAAAATAAAACGCCTTACTATACATGGTCGTTTTTTTCCAAAAATAAAACGCCTTACTATACATGGTCGTTTTTTCCAAAAATAAAACGCCTTACTATACATGGTCGTTTTTTCCCAAAAATAAAACGCCTTACTATACATGGTCGTTTCTTTCCCAAAAATAAAACGCCTTACTATACATGGTCCGTTTTTTCCCAAAAATAAAACGCCTTACTATACATGGTCGTTTTTTCCCAAAAATAAAACGCCTTACTATACATGGTCGTTTTTTCCCAAAAATAAAACGCCTTACTATACATGGTCGTTTTTTCCCAAAAATAAAACGCCTTACTATACATGGTCGTTTTTTCCCAAAAATAAAACGCCTTACTATACATGGTCGTTTTTTTCCCAAAAATAAAACGCCTTACTATACATGGTCGTTTTTTTCCCAAAAATAAAACGCCTTACTATACATGGTCGTTTTTTTCCCAAAAATAAAAAGCCTTACTATACATGGTCGTTTTTTTCCCAAAAATAAAACGCCTTACTATACATGGTCGTTTTTTTCCAAAAATAAAAAGCCCTTACTATGCATGGTCGTTTTTTTCCAAAAATGAAACGCCTTACTATACATGGTCGTTTTTTTCCCAAAAATAAAACGCCTTACTATACATGGTTCGTTTTTTCCCAAAAATAAAACGCCTTACTATACATGGTCGTTTTTTCCAAAAATTAAAAGCCTTACTATACATGGTCGTTTTTTTCCAAAAATTAAAAGCCTTACTATACATGGTCGTTTTTTCCCAAAAATAAAACGCCTTACTATACATGGTCGTTTTTTCCCAAAAATAAAACGCCTTACTATACATGGTCGTTTTTTTCCAAAAATAAAACGCCTTACTATACATGGTCGTTTTTTTCCAAAAATAAAACGCCTTACTATACATGGTCGTTTTTTTCCAAAAATAAAACACCTTACTATACATGGTCGTTTTTTTCCCAAAATAAAACGCCTTACTATACATGGTCGTTTTTTCCCCAAAAATAAAACACCTTACTATACATGGTCGTTTTTTTTCCCAAAAATAAAACGCCTTACTATACATGGTCGTTTTTTCCCCAAAAATAAAACGCCCTACTATACATGGTCGTTTTTTTCCCAAAAATAAAACGCCCTACTATACATGGTCGTTTTTTTTCCCAAAAATAAAACGCCTTACTATACATGGTCGTTTTTTTCCAAAAATAAAACGCCTTACTATACATGGTCGTTTTTTCCCCAAAAATAAAACGCCTTACTATACATGGTCGTTTTTTTCCCAAAAATAAAACGCCTTACTATACATGGTCGTTTTTTTCCCAAAATAAAACGCCTTACTATACATGGTCGTTTTTTTCCCAAAAATTAAAAGCCTTACTATACATGGTCGTTTTTTTCCAAAAATAAAACGCCTTACTATACATGGTCGTTTTTTTTCCCAAAAATAAAACGCCTTACTATACATGGTCGTTTTTTTCCAAAAATTAAAAGCCTTACTATACATGGTCGTTTTTTTTCCAAAAATAAAACGCCTTACTATACATGGTCGTTTTTTCCCAAAAATAAAAGCCTTACTATACATGGTCGTTTTTTTCCAAAAATAAAACGCCTTACTATACATGGTCGTTTTTTTCCCAAAAATAAAACGCCTTACTATACATGGTCGTTTTTTTCCCAAAAATAAAACGCCTTACTATACATGGTCGTTTTTTTCCCAAAAATAAAACGCCTTACTATACATGGTCGTTTTTTTCCAAAAATAAAAAGCCTTACTATACATGGTCGTTTTTTTCCAAAAATTAAAAGCCTTACTATACATGGTCGTTTTTTTCCAAAAATAAAACGCCTTACTATACATGGTCGTTTTTTTCCCAAAATAAACGCCTTACTATACATGGTCGTTTTTTTCCAAAATAAAACGCCTTACTATACATGGTCGTTTTTTTCCAAAAATTAAAAGCCTTACTATACATGGTCGTTTTTTTCCCAAAATAAAACGCCTTACTATACATGGTCGTTTTTTACCAAAAATAAAACGCCTTACTATACATGGTCGTTTTTTTCCAAAAATAAAACGCCTTACTATACATGGTCGTTTTTTCCCAAAAATAAAACGCCTTACTATACATGGTCGTTTTTTCCCAAAAATAAAACGCCTTACTGTACATGGTCGTTTTTTCCCAAAATAAAACGCCTTACTATACATGGTCGTTTTTTTCCCAAAAATAAAACGCCTTACTATACATGGTCGTTTTTTCCCAAAAATAAAACGCCTTACTGTACATGGTCGTTTTTTTCCCAAAAATAAAACGCTTACTGTACATGGTCGTTTTTTCCCAAAAATAAAACGCCTTACTATACATGGTCGTTTTTTTCCCAAAAATAAAAGCCTTACTATACATGGTCTTTTTTTCCAAAAATAAAACGCCTTACTATACATGGTCGTTTTTTTACCAAAAATAAAACGCCTTACTATACATGGTCGTTTTTTTACCAAAAATAAAACGCCTTACTATACATGGTCGTTTTTTCCCAAAAATAAAACGCCTTACTATACATGGTCGTTTTTTTCCAAAAATAAAACGCCTTACTATACATGGTCGTTTTTTCCCAAAAATAAAACGCCTTACTATACATGGTCGTTTTTTTCCCAAAAATAAAACGCCTTACTGTACATGGTCGTTTTTTTCCCAAAAATAAAACGCCTTACTATACATGGTCGTTTTTTTCCAAAAATAAAACGCCTTACTATACATGGTCGTTTTTTTCCAAAAATAAAACGCCTTACTATACATGGTCGTTTTTTTCCAAAAATAAAACGCCTTACTATACATGGTCGTTTTTTTCCAAAAATAAAACGCCTTACTATACATGGTCGTTTTTTTCCAAAAATAAAACGCCTTACTATACATGGTCGTTTTTTTCCAAAAAATAAAACGCCTTACTATACATGGTCGTTTTTTTCCAAAAATAAAACGCCTTACTATACATGGTCGTTTTTTTCCAAAAATAAAACGCCTTACTATACATGGTCGTTTTTTTCCAAAAATAAAACGCCTTACTATACATGGTCGTTTTTTTCCAAAAATAAAACGCCTTACTATACATGGTCGTTTTTTCCCAAAAATAAAACGCCTTACTATACATGGTCGTTTTTTTTCCAAAAATAAAACGCCTTACTATACATGGTCGTTTTTTTCCAAAAATAAAACGCCTTACTATACATGGTCGTTTTTTCCAAAAATAAAACGCCTTACTATACATGGTCGTTTTTTCCCAAAAATAAAACGCCTTACTATACATGGTCGTTTCTTTCCCAAAAATAAAACGCCTTACGATACATGGTCGTTTTTTTCCAAAAATAAAACGCCTTACTATACATGGTCGTTTTTTCCAAAAATAAAACGCCTTACTATACATGGTCGTTTTTTCCCAAAAATAAAACGCCTTACTATACATGGTCGTTTTTTCCAAAATAAAACGCCTTACTCTACATGGTCGTTTTTTCCCAAAAATAAAACGCCTTACTATACATGGTCGTTTTTTTCCAAAAATTAAAAGCCTTACTATACATGTCGTTTTTTTCCAAAAATAAAACGCCTTACTCTACATGGTCGTTTTTTCCCAAAAATAAAACGCCTTACTATACATGGTCGTTTTTTTCCAAAAATTAAAAGCCTTACTATACATGGTCGTTTTTTCCCAAAAATAAAACGCCTTACTATACATGGTCGTTTTTTTTCCAAAAATAAAAAGCCTTACTATGACATGGTCGTTTTTTTTCCAAAAATGAAACGCCTTACTATACATGGTTGTTTTTTCCCAAAAATAAACGCCTTACTATACATGGTCGTTTTTTCCAAAAATTAAAAGCCTTACTATACATGGTCGTTTTTTTCCCAAAAATAAAACGCCTTACTATACATGGTCGTTTTTTCCCAAAAATAAAACGCCCTTACTATACATGGTCGTTTTTTTTCCCAAAAATAAAACGCCTTACTATACATGGTCGTTTTTTTCCAAAAATTAAAAGCCTTACTATACATGGTCGTTTTTTTCCAAAAATAAAACGCCTTACTATACATGGTCGTTTTTTTCCAAAAATAAAACGCCTTACTATACATGGTCGTTTTTTCCCAAAAATAAAACGCCTTACTATACATGGTCGTTTTTTTCCCAAAAAATAAAACGCCTTACTATACATGGTCGTTTTTTCCCAAAAATAAAACGCCTTACTATACATGGTCGTTTTTTCCAAAAATAAAACGCCTTACTATACATGGTCGTTTTTTTCCCAAAAATAAAACGCCTTACTATACATGGTCGTTTTTTTCCCAAAAATAAAACGCCTTACTATACATGGTCGTTTTTTTCCCCAAAATAAAACGCCTTACTATACATGGTCGTTTTTTTCCAAAAATAAAACGCCTTACTATACATGGTCGTTTTATTCCAAAAATAAAACGCCTTACTATACATGGTCGTTTTTTTTCCAAAAATAAAACGCCTTACTATACATGGTCGTTTTTTTCCAAAAATAAAACGCCTTACTATACATGGTCGTTTTTTCCCAAAAATAAAACGCCTTACTATACATGGTCGTTTTTTTCCCAAAAATAAAACGCCTTACTATACATGGTCGTTTTTTCCCAAAAATAAAACGCCTTACTATACATGGTCGTTTTTTCCCAAAAATAAAACGCCTTACTATACATGGTCGTTTTTTTTCCAAAAATAAAACGCCTTACTATACATGGTCGTTTTTTCCAAAAATTAAAAGCCTTACTATACATGGTCGTTTTTTTCCCAAAATAAAACGCCTTACTTATACATGGTCGTTTTTTCCAAAAATAAAACGCCTTACTATACATGGTCGTTTTTTTCCCAAAAATAAAACGCCTTACTATACATGGTCGTTTTTTCCCCAAAAATAAAACGCCCTACTATACATGGTCGTTTTTTTTTCCCAAAAATAAAACGCCTTACTATACATGGTCGTTTTTTTTTCCCCAAAAATAAAACGCCTTACTATACATGGTCGTTTTTTTTCCCAAAATAAAACGCCTTACTATACATGGTCGTTTTTTCCCCAAAAATAAAACGCCCTTACTATACATGGTCGTTTTTTTCCCAAAAATAAAACGCCTTACTATACATGGTCGTTTTTTTTCCAAAAATAAAACGCCTTACTATACATGGTCGTTTTTTTCCAAAAATAAAACGCCTTACTATACATGGTCGTTTTTTCCCAAAAATAAAACGCCTTACTATACATGGTCGTTTTTTCCCAAAAATAAAACGCCTTACTATACATGGTCGTTTTTTTACCAAAAATAAAACGCCTTACTATACATGGTCGTTTTTTTCCCAAAAATAAAACGCCTTACTATACATGGTCGTTTTTTTCCAAAAATAAAACGCCTTACTATACATGGTCGTTTTTTCCCAAAAATAAAACGCCCTTACTATACATGGTCGTTTTTTTCCCAAAAATAAAACGCCTTACTATACATGGTCGTTTTTTCCCAAAATAAAACGCCTTACTATACATGGTCGTTTTTTCCAAAAATAAAACGCCTTACTATACATGGTCGTTTTTTCCCAAAAATAAAACGCCTTACTATACATGGTCGTTTTTCCCAAAAATAAAACGCCTTACTATACATGGTCGTTTTTTTCCCAAAAATAAAACGCCTTACTATACATGGTCGTTTTTTCCCAAAAATAAAACGCCTTACTATACATGGTCGTTTTTTCCCAAAAATAAAACGCCTTACTATACATGGTCGTTTTTTCCCAAAAATAAAACGCCTTACTATACATGGTCGTTTTTTTCCAAAAATAAAACGCCTTACTATACATGGTCGTTTTTTCCCCAAAAATAAAACGCCTTACTATACATGGTCGTTTTTTTCCAAAAATAAAACGCCTTACTATACATGGTCGTTTTATTCCAAAAATAAAACGCCTTACTATACATGGTCGTTTTTTCCAAAAATAAAACGCCTTACTATACATGGTCGTTTTTTTCCAAAAATAAAACGCCTTACTATACATGGTCGTTTTTTCCCAAAAATAAAACGCCTTACTATACATGGTCGTTTTTTTCCAAAAATAAAACGCCTTACTATACATGGTCGTTTTTTTCCCAAAAATAAAACGCCTTACTATACATGGTCGTTTTTTCCCAAAAATAAAACGCCTTACTATACATGGTCGTTTTTTTCCAAAAATAAAACGCCTTACTATACATGGTCGTTTTTTTCCAAAAATTAAAACGCCTTACTATACATGGTCGTTTTTTCCCAAAAATAAAACGCCTTACTATACATGGTCGTTTTTTTTCCAAAAATAAAACACCTTACTATACATGGTCGTTTTTTTTCCAAAAATAAAACGCCTTACTATACATGGTCGTTTTTTCCCCAAAAATAAAACGCCCTTACTATACATGGTCGTTTTTTTCCCAAAAATAAAACGCCTTACTATACATGGTCGTTTTTTCCCAAAAATAAAACGCCCTACTATACATGGTCGTTTTTTTTCCCAAAATAAAACGCCTTACTATACATGGTCGTTTTTTCCCAAAAATAAAACGCCTTACTATACATGGTCGTTTTTTTTTCCCAAAAATAAAACGCCTTACTATACATGGTCGTTTTTTTCCAAAAATAAAACGCCTTACTATACATGGTCGTTTTTTTCCAAAAATAAAACGCCTTACTATACATGGTCGTTTTTTCCCAAAAATAAAACGCCTTACTATACATGGTCGTTTTTTTCCCAAAAATAAAACGCCTTACTATACATGGTCGTTTTTTCCCAAAAATAAAACGCTTACTATACATGGTCGTTTTTTCCCAAAATAAAACGCCTTACTATACATGGTCGTTTTTTCCCAAAAATAAAACGCCTTACTATACATGGTCGTTTTTTTCCAAAAATAAAACGCCTTACTATACATGGTCGTTTTTTCCCAAAAATAAAACGCCTTACTATACATGGTCGTTTTTTTCCCAAAAATAAAACGCCTTACTATACATGGTCGTTTTTTCCCCAAAAATAAAACGCCCTTACTATACATGGTCGTTTTTTTCCAAAAATAAAACGCCTTACTATACATGGTCGTTTTATTCCAAAAATAAAACGCCTTACTATACATGGTCGTTTTTTTTCCCAAAAATAAAACGCCTTACTATACATGGTCGTTTTTTTCCAAAAATAAAACGCCTTACTATACATGGTCGTTTTTTCCCAAAAATAAAACGCCTTACTATACATGGTCGTTTTTTTCCAAAAATAAAACGCCTTACTATACATGGTCGTTTTTTTCCCCAAAAATAAAACGCCTTACTATACATGGTCGTTTTTTCCCAAAAATAAAACGCCTTACTATACATGGTCGTTTTTTTCCAAAAATAAAACGCCTTACTATACATGGTCGTTTTTTTCCAAAAATAAACGCCTTACTATACATGGTCGTTTTTTTCCCAAAATAAAACGCCTTACTATACATGGTCGTTTTTTTCCCAAAAATAAAAACGCCTTACTATACATGGTCGTTTTTTTTCCCAAAAATAAAACGCCTTACTATACATGGTCGTTTTTTTCCAAAAATAAAACGCCCTACTATACATGGTCGTTTTTTTCCCAAAAATAAAACGCCTTACTATACATGGTCGTTTTTTTCCCAAAAAATAAAACGCCCTACTATACATGGTCGTTTTTTTCCCAAAAATAAAACGCCTTACTATACATGGTCGTTTTTTCCCCAAAAATAAAACGCCCTACTATACATGGTCGTTTTTTTCCAAAAATAAAACGCCTTACTATACATGGTCGTTTTTTTCCAAAAATAAAACGCCTTACTATACATGGTCGTTTTTTTCCAAAAATAAAACGCCTTACTATACATGGTCGTTTTTTCCCAAAATAAAACGCCTTACTATACATGGTCGTTTTTTCCCAAAAAATAAAACGCCTTACTATACATGGTCGTTTTTTTCCCAAAAATAAAACGCCTTACTATACATGGTCGTTTTTTTCCCAAAATAAAACGCCTTACTATACATGGTCGTTTTTTCCCAAAAATAAAACGCCTTACTATACATGGTCGTTTTTTTCCAAAAATAAAACGCCTTACTATACATGGTCGTTTTTTTCCAAAAATAAAACGCCTTACTATACATGGTCGTTTTTTTCCCAAAAATTAAAAGCCTTACTATACATGGTCGTTTTTTTCCAAAAATAAAACGCCTTACTATACATGGTCGTTTTTTTCCCAAAATAAAACGCCTTACTATACATGGTCGTTTTTTTCCAAAAATAAACGCCTTACTATACATGGTCGTTTTTTTCCCAAAAATAAAACGCCTTACTATACATGGTCGTTTTTTCCCAAAAATTAAAACGCCTTACTATACATGGTCGTTTTTTTCCAAAAATAAAACGCCTTACTATACATGGTCGTTTTTTCCCAAAAATAAAACGCCTTACTATACATGGTCGTTTTTTCCCAAAAATAAAACGCCTTACTAGTACATGGTCGTTTTTTCCCAAAAATAAAACGCCTTACTATACATGGTCGTTTTTTTTCCAAAAATAAAACCGCCTTACTATACATGGTCGTTTTTTTCCCAAAAATAAAACGCCTTACTATACATGGTCGTTTTTTTCCAAAATAAAACGCCTTACTATACATGGTCGTTTTTTCCCAAAAATAAAACGCCTTACTATACATGGTCGTTTTTTTCCAAAAATAAAACGCCTTACTATACATGGTCGTTTTTTTCCAAAAATAAAACGCCTTACTATACATGGTCGTTTTTTCCAAAAATAAAACGCCTTACTATACATGGTCGTTTTTTTCCAAAAATAAAACGCCTTACTATACATGGTCGTTTTTTTCCAAAAAATAAAACGCCTTACTATACATGGTCGTTTTTTTCCAAAAATAAAACGCCTTACTATACATGGTCGTTTTTTTCCAAAAATAAAACGCCTTACTATACATGGTCGTTTTTTCCAAAAATAAAACGCCTTACTATACATGGTCGTTTTTTTCCAAAAATAAAACGCCTTACTATACATGGTCGTTTTTTTTCCAAAAATAAAACGCCTTACTATACATGGTCGTTTTTTTCCAAAAATAAAACGCCTTACTATACATGGTCGTTTTTTTCCAAAAATAAAACGCCTTACTATACATGGTCGTTTTTTTTCCAAAAATAAAACGCCTTACTATACATGGTCGTTTTTTTCCAAAAATAAAAACGCCTTACTATACATGGTCGTTTTTTTCCCAAAAATAAAACGCCTTACTATACATGGTCGTTTTTTCCCAAAAATAAAACGCCTTACTATACATGGTCGTTTTTTCCAAAAATAAAACGCCTTACTATACATGGTCGTTTTTTCCAAAAAATAAAAACGCCTTACTATACATGGTCGTTTTTTTCCAAAAATAAAACGCCTTACTATACATGGTCGTTTTTTCCAAAAATAAAAACGCCTTACTATACATGGTCGTTTTTTCCAAAAATAAAACGCCTTACTATACATGGTCGTTTTTTCCCAAAAATAAAACGCCTTACTATACATGGTCGTTTTTTTCCAAAAAATAAAAACGCCTTACTATACATGGTCGTTTTTTTTCCAAAAATAAAACGCACTTTACTATACATGGTCGTTTTTTTTCCAAAATAAAACGCCTTACTATACATGGTCGTTTTTTTCAAAAATAAAACGCCTTACTATACATGGTCGTTTTTTTCCAAAAATAAAACGCCTTACTATACATGGTCGTTTTTTTCCCAAAAATAAAACGCCTTACTATACATGGTCGTTTTTTCCAAAATAAAACGCCTTACTATACATGGTCGTTTTTTTTCCAAAAATAAAACGCCTTACTATAAACATGGTCGTTTTTTTCCCAAAAAATAAAACGCCTTACTATACATGGTCGTTTTTTCCAAAAATAAAACGCCCTTACTATACATGGTCGTTTTTTTTCCCAAAAATAAAACGCCTTACTATACATGGTCGTTTTTTCCCAAAAATAAAACGCCTTACTATACATGGTCCGTTTTTTTTCCAAAAAAACATGGTGTCCAAAAACTGCACTTA